>NW_010128325.1:0-1577 GCF_000699245.1 Pterocles gutturalis | reverse complement strand
TCATTGTGTGTCACTCATTCTTCCCCCTCCTCTGGAATCGCTGGCCCGGAGTGGGCTGGGCCTTTGGTTATTGGGTGGGGTGGCAGTGTCACTGTGTATCACTCATTTGTATATTTGTATATAGTATTGTTTTTAATATTATTGTAGTTTGGTTGTGTAGTTTAGTTATTAAATTGTCCTTATCTCAACCCACGAGTCCTCTTTACCCTTTAACCCTTTTATTCTCTCCCCTATCACTGGGTGGGGGTGGAAATTGTGTGAGCGGGTGTGTGTGGCTTGGCCCCAAGCCAAGGGCTAACCCACCACAGATATAAATAATATTTTTCCATTTCACCAAAAGATAAAATTTCCTTTTATTCGAATTTAGCAGAGGAAATTTAAAAACCAGTTTCAGATATTTTTGTCACACAAAGTTTAGAAAGGGGAATGTTGGTTAATTAAAAATAATGCACAAAATATCTATAGTTAATAGAAAACATAGGTCATATTTAAGTTTTATATCACACTTCTAAAGCAAACATAGCTTCAAATTGTTGGGGTCTGAAGAGAGCTCCATTGAAAATAGTTCAA
Organism: Pterocles gutturalis; assembly: GCF_000699245.1. Lineage (NCBI taxonomy): Eukaryota > Metazoa > Chordata > Aves > Pterocliformes > Pteroclidae > Pterocles > Pterocles gutturalis. The sequence goes on along the minus strand of NW_010128325.1, from coordinate 1,007 downwards.
ATTACATCTGGTTTTCATTTAGACAAAGCAAACACACAAACATTTTTCTTCCTAAATAAAGTTTGTCAGTCTTTTTTGTTTTCTGCTATAGCTACAAGCAACCCACAACATAAAGAAACAAAAAAACCCAAACCAACCAAACAAAAATATTCTGCTAATTATTGAAATCAAAACTATTTTTATAAACAAATTTTGATACAAGTCGGGTTAAATGAACAAAAATCATTAAATGTGATTATCCAAAATTCTAATTTTTAGATCCTGGCATGGCAAAAAAGTCATGACTTAGATGTACACACCTTGGCAAAACAGTAAGGAAGTCTGCAGGCTGACTCAGTAGCTCATGGAGAGGGTTTATCACTTGTGTAATCAAGAATTAGTGGATGTGTCAATGTATGTAATAGCAAGGGATGGAGAAAACAGCATGTGTCCTTTTAAGAGAAAGGGGAATGTGTAATCCAACAAAAGGAAAACAAACAAATATTCTGCAGAAGGATTGGGCAGGATTACTGAAACAAGAATAAGGCAGGAAACAGTGTTCCATAAAGAACCATAGATTGAATATCGAATGTTAAATGCTGGGATTTTATTGCTTTTGGAAATCACACTTTTTACCAAATATCTCCAACTGACATAGAAGCTGAATTCTAGGGTAAAATATGGATAATTGTTAGCATAATACTTGTAAAAAGAACTGGTTTTCAAAGAGGAAGTGAGTTTTCCATCATTTACTTTTAAAAAATGATCTTATAAACTGTATTCTCTAGGTCTTTGAGAAAACAGGATTTTGCAGATCATTGTATGATTTTGCTGGAAGAAGGGAGCAGGTTTCCTACGGGCTATTAACAGTTATTTCATCATTGTTTGCAACATTTGTGGTACATTATGTACCACATCTGCATTTCAGATCGAGTTTTGTTCTATTGATACTTCCAATATTTAGAAACCTCTTAGCTCTATAAAGACAATCTTGCTTCCCTCCTGCCTTTCTTCACTTTCTTCACTCC
>NW_010128324.1:17839-29187 GCF_000699245.1 Pterocles gutturalis | reverse complement strand
GCTGCCTTTCTCCAGCTCGCAGCGCTCGGAAGCGGCCCCAGCTGCAGAACTCACTCGCATCTTTTTTCAGCGATGTGAAAACCGTCATTAGCAACAGCTTATTTTGAAAAACATTAGAAAAAGAAATTGTTCTGTGATCCCCCAGTTATTAAGCTCATATTGGTCCAGTTTTATAGTTGGGGTATTTCTGTGGGTGTTCTTCCTAGCTTGCATGCTCAGTGCAGGCTTAGCTTCTTACAGTGTTTACAAGTTGGGGATTTTTTTTTAGTGAAGTTTTAAAAGTATTTGCAATTTGTTGAGGCTGTGGAAGTACAGGTATAGGAGTGTTTTCGAGTTAATTCAGTTCAAATGTAAAATTTCTTAAAATGTTTTGCATGCTTCTGTGCTTTTAAATTGGTGGCATGAAGTTGTCAATCTAGTTAAGTCCTTGTTCTCTGAAGTCCTTGCTCAGTTAATGAATTGGTTTTAGTTTTATGTAGCACTTTCATCCCAAAAGTCACTCTTTCTGGTCATTCACTTTAAAAAGTTGGATGGCTTGTCTACACTTTCTACCAATGCTTGATTGTTTAATATACAGTCAGTAAAAGCTTATTATTTGGACTTGCATTTCTGTTTGTGGACTTCTTAAATATCGCATTATGATCTGGAATCACTGTGTCTAGTTTTCACCACTGAAGGTTGTACGTTGTATCCATGTTACATCGTGGAGAACTTGCTGTTTATCACCGAAGAAATACGGAGGTCTGTTCTGAATGCTGTTTAAAAATTGGGATAAGAATGCTGAGTTGTGAAATTCAGAAATACTACAGATTACATACGTCGTGAACTATCAGGGAGTGGATTTGATTTTTCAAGACACAGAGGTCCTATAAGAAAATTCAGCCCTTGAATTCTCCTTGCTTTCTGGCATTGCCGTCACATCTGTTGAGAAGATACATTAAAAAGTGTACTGAGTCTGGCTGGGATGGAGTTAACGTTCTTCATAGCAGCCTGTATGGTCCTGTGTTTTGGATTTGAGATTAAGAGTGTTGACAACACATCAGTGTTTTGGCTGTGGCTGAACAGCACTTGCACAGTGTTAAGGCTTTCTCTTTTTTTTCCCCATTCTGCCACCCTGGTGACTAGGCTGGGTCTAGGCAAGATGCTGGGAGGGAAGACAGCCGGGACAGCTGACCCCATCTGGCCAAAGGGATATTCCATGTCATGTAACATCATGTTCTGCAACAAAAAGTGAGGTAGAGGAAGAAGAACTTTTTTGTTTGATCGTTTTGTTATTTTGGCTTCCAAGGTGGTTGTCCAGGCAGGCTGGACATCAGTCAGCTTGTGGGAGGTGGTGAGTGATTTCCTTTGTTTCCCTTTTTTGTCTTCACGGATTAAACTGTCTTTATCTTGACCCAGAAGTTTTCTTGACTTTTTTCTTCCTATTTTCTAACCCATCCCACTGGTGGGGACAAGGAGTGAACAACTGGCTGTGTGGCTGGTTGGCTGCTGTCCAGGGTCAACCCACCACAAAAATACAGAGGACAGATCTTCAGTGAAGTTACTAAACAGGCGGCAGTTTTGCGTTTGTTGTGTTTACAAAGTGCTGATGTAGAACTGAGGTAGAATCCATTAGTTACAGAATTTGGGCTTTGCTCTTGTTTTGCTGCTCTCAGGTGGAGTGGTAGTTAACTGTTATCAACAGATGACTTGGCATGAGGATCTAGTGCTTGATGTTTGTTATTTAGCAAGGAGTTTGTACAAGGGATATTCTCAAACACTTGGAGTGTTGGGCTCTTGTTTTTTTAAAGGGATGTAGTCATTTGCTACAGAAGCTTGTGTTTGTTCTGAGAGTACTGTGCTGTGTATCGTGTGGTGTTAGATAATGTTGAAAATCAGGATATGTTTAAGTCAGTGTATTAAAGTGATTCTTGTTCTTATGTTTGAAGGGCAGTAAACATATAGAGAAAATACTGGTTTGCTTTGTAAGTTGAAGTACTCCCTGAAGTTTCTCTTTGTTGGATATTTTTGTTCTTTCATTTGGTCATCTTTACTGCCATATGTTCAGTGAAGTGCTGGACTGGTGAGTAGCATACTCCTGTGAACTTTGAAAGCAGGTGGATTTTGGAAGAACGGACACGTCCTGTAATCTTGAGATGGACTTACGCATCTTTCAAGGACTCGAAAGATTTGAACCGAGAGTTTTTCCCTCGATATACTGTCACTGTTTCATTTCAACAGCTAAGGTGGCACAATTGATGACCAAGTAATCTCATCGTGTTTTCATCATTTCCTGAAGTCAACTTAAATTTTGAATTTCTTTTGCTTCTAATATGGAAACACAAAGATGCAGTGCATGGCATCTTGGAACACGGAAGGAGTTCTTCATAGTATCCCCAAATTGTGGGTTCATTACATGCTTGGCTTTAATAGTAGCCACTGCTATGGATGAGCTGCAGCAGTGTAGCGCAGTATGTAAAGTGAAGTACAGATATCAGCCATTAATTATGTTTCGTTTTCTTTCCACAGTTAAGTTGATTTTACAGAATTTATCAGGTCTTCAAAGCAGAAACAGGTAAGCTGCCAAAAGCTTAACACTTCTCACTGAGTATTGTGACAAGATCATACACGGCCTTTTTCTCACAGACTTGTGGCTGGGAGCTAGGATATGCTCTCCTGAGTGCATGTGGCTGCTGCAGTTAATACTCTGACTACGTGAAAGAGACAACATTTTTGAACGCTGAGAAAACATACATTATTGAACAGAACTGATCACTGGGTAGAGCAGCTTGTCAAAGCAGTAAAGTCATCAGTGTTGGTGAATTACTTCATTTTCTAGTGAAGTAGTTATCCTTTTTCCTTTCTCTTTTTATCATCTAGTGTTGTCTGTGTTACGTTCACAAGTGTCCTGTTCAAAAGTAAACAGGAATTTTTTTTTTCCCTTAGGACTGGGCAGAGATCTCTGGCATACAGTAACTATGCCGTGAAAGACTTTAGGTGTTCTTTAGGTATCGTGGATGGTGAGGAGTGACTTAGGTGGATTTTGTTGCCCTTAGGATAGGGAATATGGAAAGACTTGTGCACGTGTGCTGGTGGAGTAGCTAATTGTTCTGACTAATCAACTTCCAGTGAATCTTGTTTTAATCTTGTTCTTGTGAACTTGTGGGTTTTTTGATTCCTTCTCTCTTGACTGAGACAAGGACATTCATTAAAAAGGCTCTAGCTTCTTAAGTGTTAAGATACTGCAATAGCTGAGTACTAAAGACGTGCTATCATGTGTACCTTTTTGTCTGCAGGTGATTTTTGCTGTGGGTTGAGCTCAGCATGGCTGTAGTCATCCGTTTACAGGGGCTTCCTGTTGTTGCGGGTCCTGCAGATATTCGTCGTTTCTTCTTGGGATTGAATATTCCTGATGGAGGTGTGCATGTTATTGGAGGAGAGATTGGGGAGGCTTTTATTATATTTGCAACAGATGAAGATGCACGGCGTGCCATGAGCTGTTCAGGAGGGTTTATCAAGGACTCACGCATAGACCTCTTTCTCAGCAGCAAGGCAGAAATGCAGAATACCATAGAAATGAGCCGGAAACGATTTGACCGTGGGGGACGAGAAACTATGTCTGGCTCTAGAAGAACAGGTAATAATGGTCCTGGAGCATCAGGTGTTGGAGACATTCCACATTTAGCCATGGCTTTTCCAAAAGGAATAGGTAAACCTGGTTATGGTCCACCAAATCATCCGGAGGCTGGTTTCCATACCAATGGCACAAGACATGGTGATATAGGTATGCCTAAATCAAGCTATCAGTCAAGAAAGGATCCTCATCCATTTAACCCAGATGATCTTTACTTATTTCTGCGTGGTATACCTTATTCTGCAACAGAAGATGAAGTACGTGCTTTCCTTTCTGGGATAAATGTGGATGGAGTGATTCTGATAAAGCATCGCAATGGTTTGAACAATGGTGATTGCTTGGTAAAATTTGCTACGCCTGGTGATGCCTTAGAAGGACTTAAACGTCATAGACAGTACATGGGTCAGAGGTTTATAGAAATAAGCCCATCTACAGAGAAACGGTGGATTGAACGTGGTGGGAGGGTAGACGTGCCAAATGAAATTGATTGCTTTTTGTGTGAAGACCGTTCTCCAAGAAGTTCAGTCTACATGCATTCAAGGAAGCATTCTCATTCAAGATCACCAAGGAGACAAAGAACGCGTTCTCGTTCACCTCCCAGCCAGGAGTATTACATACACTTAAGAAATCTGTCTACTAATGTGGAGAAGAGAGATCTGAGAGATTTTTTCGCTGACCTGGATATATGCAGCAAACAAATCAAGCTTCTAATGGATAAGCATCAGAGGAGGACTAGAGATGCCTTTGTGATGCTAAGGAGTGAGAGAGATTATCAGGCTGCTTTGGGATGTCATCGAAAAGTCCTTCTCAATCGTCCTGTTTACATTTTTCCAATTTCAAGAAAGTCAATGTTGAAAATAATTGATTATTGTGAGAGGAAAAGATCACAGGACAGAGATCATTCTGGACAGGCCATACCAGAAAAAAGTTATCGGGAAGATCATTCTGGCCCTAGGATGTGTGTTTATGTAAGGAATTTTCCATTTGATGTGTCAAAAATTGAAGTGCAAAAGTTCTTTGAGAGATTTGATGTTGATGAAGAAGATATTTACTTGCTCTGTGATGACAAAGGAGTTGGGCTGGGAGAAGCATTAGTGAAGTTTAAATCTGAAGAAGAAGCCATGAAAGCAGAAAATTTAAATCGTCGAAGATTCTTGGGAACGGAGGTATTAGTAAGACTTATATCTGAAGAGCAGATGGAAAAGTTTGGTGTAACTGTACCATTCTCTGCACCAAATGAAATGCAGGATCATTCACATCCATATGACAGAGGTGAGCTTTCCCGTCCAGTTGGTTCACCATCTGGGCCACCACAAGGGCCACCAATGCATTCATTTGGTCCTCCTGGGAACTTTAGGCATCCTTCTGAATTTAGGCACCCTCCTGAGGACTTCATGGGCCCTCCTAAGGATTTTAGAGGTCCGCCACCCCTCATGGATTTTGGTGGTGACAGTGAACATTTTGGCAGAATGGAGTTTGGGAATAATAAAATGGGAAGTTTTCCTGAAGGAAGATTTATGCCGGATCCAAATTTCAGTGGTGGTTCTGAACGTGTTGTTCCTATTCGATTGAAAAATTTACCTTTTAAAGCTACTCCTAATGAGATTCTGGATTTTTTCTATGGCTACAGAGTGATACCAGAGTCAGTTTCTGTACAGTATAATGAACAAGGATTACCTTCGGGTGATGCCATCGTCGCTATGACAAACTATGAGGAAGCTATGGCTGCTATTAATGAACTGAATGATAGGCCAATTGGTCCACGGAAAGTTAAGTTGAGCTTGCTGTAAAGGAGGAAAAGATACTCTAGAATAAAACATTCTAGATTTGACAGTATTGGCGGTTATTTTCACTTTTTTAATTACTGGAAGATGCAGAAGAAACAGTTTCCATCAACGGTTGTAAATAATATCTAGTTCAGTTGTTTAGCTACTGGTTGAAATATCTATATGGTTAAGATATGAGAACTGTATTGTGCCTAGTTCTTGTGGCAGAGAAGAGCCCAGAAATTCTGGAGGACATTGAATGTCTTTACATCAAGGTATAAAAGCATGGAGTTGTAATGCTTTGGGTTTTTTTTAGTTTGCTTTGATTCCACATCCCATGACTTTGCATCAAATAAAAATGCAAGTGCTGGCTAACTGGCCACATAGACGGTTCAAATGGAAGAACTACCTGCATTAGTAAATAACATTTCTTACTGCGGTTAGCTTAATAAAATTAAAAAATAAGTGTTGTGGTTTTTTTTTTTTGTATAAACTGTTCAGGGTTTTTTTTGGTTTCATGTGGTTTCAGGCATTCCTATTAAAAAAAGAAAAAAGAGCTTCCTGTTCACATTAGCTGGCTTTGCAAAGTTTTTTTTAATAAAAAAGAAATTGCCATTAAATGTGTGTCTTATATTTAAAACTTTTATACTTGATGATCTCAACTGTTATGCTCAGCATACGTGGGTCTTGGTGAGAATGGTGCTGGCTGCTTCCTTAGGAAATTTTTTTTTACTTATTAGTTTGTCAACACAGGAACGAAACCATAGTTTACAAAGACTGCAAACTCTGTATTGATCAGTTGGATAGGCTTTCTTGTTCTCCTCCCTCACTGTAGTAATTGAGGCAGAAAATGAATGTTGGAATTAGATCAAGAATTCTGACTTCAGCCTGAGCTTTTGTAGGGGTCCTTGTTTATCTCTAGATGCTTGTAATATGAATATTAACTTGCTAATGATGTCTGGATGCATTCCAGGTTAATCTCTGATTAGTTTTAATTAACATCTGTCACTGGCAACCAAGCTGACAATCAACTATGCTATTTTCTTATGTAAGAACACAAATGCTTATGTCAGTATTTAGAATACTTCAGTGGGTTTGGTACCAGCATATCTAAATTTTAGGAAGAAATAAAAGCTAGCCTGTTTGAAGAAGAAAATGCTTCTTCAGCATTCAGGCTTAGCAGGAAACTTTGGTTGTGTGGATAAGTACTTAGTACCATTGTTGACATTGCAATGGTGCAAGACAGTACTTGGAGTACTAAAGAATTTGACGGAGTTTTAGTCCTCTCTCAAACTAAGACAAAGTTGCAAGTTAGTGATGAAAACTTGTTTTAATGTTTGCTGCAGCAATACCATAGATTCATACAGTAGTTGAGGCTGGAAGGGACCTAGAGGTCTCTAGTCTAACCCCCTTCTCAAAGCAGCATCGACTAGAACAGGTTCTTCAAGGCCTCAAGATTTTTTTTAATATCTGTAAGGATTGAGATTCCACAGCCTCTCTGGGCAGCCTGATCCAGTGACTGATCACCCTCACTGGTGGTCAAACCTTAATTACTTTATGTAAAGTCATCATCATTACTAAACTTCCACCTAAACTCTTTTAAGTAGAAGCAAAGAAGCAACAGAAAAATGTTTTTCCTATAATTTTTAAAAGGCCAGTGTACCTTCCTTTTTTCTGCATATTATTTGTCCTCTGTTTAAGTGCTAGGAAAAAAAGCATTTTGAATGAGAAGGATAATGCCAAGTCTGTATATGTAGATTCCTGTGAGCAAAGGCACTTATGGCCAAATTTTCACATTCTGAACACTTACCTTTTTTGCTGTCTAGTAGGAATTAGTTTCAGAAGCATACTGTTCTGAATCTTCCTCTGAATTTAAATAGAATTAAAATTTAAAAAAAAAATCCACAACTAATTGGTGCTTTGATTTCATAGTTGCTATAAAAGAGATCAAGGAGCCAGAAGACTTGCAGGGAAAATAAAGATGTGTTACAAGAATCCTCAAAATAAACTTGTCTGACCTAATCAGGGTGTTGAAAATTTCACTGTGATTATTTTTGTAAGCTAACATCATCTTTGCTACTAATTCTTGCCTCAGTATTATCAGCTGTTTTGTAACTGTGAATGCAAGTAACTTTTCCAGTTAATCAGCTTCAGATGATTTGTTGGTTTTAAAGTTCTTCTAACTACTACACAACAGGACATTTCAAACAGCAAAAATAAATTGGTAAACTTTTCACCATGCTTCTGGAGTAGTGTTATAGAATTCTTGTAATTAAAGAAGAGATTTGGGGGCTGGAAAGCTAGGGGAACTTGGTAGGTATTTTGCTGGCTAAGTGTGATATTATCTTTCAGAAAAAAAGGATTATCTGTTCTCAAGAAAGTTTTGAGCAATTGCTGATAAGGAAACATTATTTTTTTGGGATGGTAAACTTGGTTACTCTATGAGATGTCTGATTGATAAGCCAGAAAAGTGGTTTCTTTAAAGGTTTGTGAAGACAAAAGCTGTACTTCAAAGTATGCATAGATGATCCGAGGCAGAGGGAAATTAGGAAGGGATGCCAGTCATCAGTTAAATAATAAGAAGGTTAACAGGACAGTTGATTCTCAGTTTAAAGCTGTTACCTTGCTAGTATGTTTTGGTTGGTGGTTTGTTCCCCCCCAACTGGGATGTATATGTGTATATATAGACACTGTATTCTAATTCTGCCTGAACAGGTGGTACAGGTGCATGGTGTGATGACAGCATTTCCTGATAATAAGGGGTTTATAACTTCAGATATTTAATGGTTTGGAGGCACTGTACTTTCAGTATAAAGCACACATCAGAGACAGTCTGTAATTACTTGTCTTGAATTATTGCTCTTCCTTTTTAAGTGCCATCCAGAGAGTGAAAGAATAACAAAGGAAATGCTGCAGTTTGTACTGTTGATATAGCTAGTTTCCTTAGTTATGCTTACCCTGGGGTTGCTTTTGCTACCATTGTCCAAAAATTTAACAAACTGTTTCTGTCATCAAAAACTAGTAACAGTGAGAGTACAGAGGCAGCTTGAGGCATTCAGGAAAGCTGTAATGTATGACAATCTGAGGAGTACAAGAAGATAATCCTTAGTCCTAAAGGGATGGGCCAGCATGTTCCAACAGACTGGCAAAATACTCTTATCAAGAAGGGATACAAGCCTGCATCATTTACATGTCAGTGATCAAAAATAAGTATGAACAAATGGAGTACTGTCAGTCTTGCAGTCACCACTCAACACCATAAAAAAAACCTCTTTGCAAAAGTATCTTTCGGTAATATTTAATTCTGTAATTACATTCTAAATTCTTCTGGGTTTAAAATGTATTAATCCATGACTTCTTCATCTGTAGTTTCAAGTTCACACAATTTCTTTCCAACATGCAAACTTAAGACAGGATAAAGTTGCCCAACACTGTATTTCTCCCTTTGTATAAATTTTTCTCTAATTCCTAAAATTGACTTTTTTTGTGAGGTAGGGCAGGAGAAAGAATTTGAAGCTGCTGAGGATAAAAAAAAATTCTCTTCCAAACCCTAGCTAGCTGCTGAGGATAAAAAAAAATTCTCTTCTATACCCTAGGCACTAATCTTTTAGTGGGAATTAATCTAAGCACTGCTTCCTTTTTTTATTCAGAATTCCTTTTTCAAGGCCTTGTACAGAAATAATTGCTATTTGCATATATCTGTATTATACAAAAACCTGGTCTAGTCATGAAGTCAACCATCTGTCTTTAATTACATGACTTCACTGAATAGGGCATGGTAAGGTGGTGATCATGATAATTCTGATGTTGTGATACAAATATTTATTATAGTGCCCTACTTGCTGACATACATGGGAATTAGCTACCTAGGTACTTTAAGTTTTGTCATTAGTATTCTACTCCTTGTCAACAGTATGTAATTCTGGTGTAAAATTATTTTATGGGTTTAAAATAGAACCTTATATTGTGACATTTTCAGTTATATTTTCATCACGTTAATTTTTGGCAAAGCCTTTTTTTTCACCTGTCAAAACAAGTATGCATTGCATACTTTGCTTCTGTGGACAAAGGCAGCATCAATATAAAATGCTCTTCTGTAACTGAAAGAATATTTGGTTAGAACTGAAGACTGTTTTCCAAGTTCCAAGTTTAAATTCTAGATTTATACATGTGTTCTTCCTTTAGCAGATATTAAAGCTGGAGATAAACAATATGGTAGCAGCTTTCTGGCATGCTATTCAAAAATGAACATGCATAACCACCATCTCCAAACAGGATAAGAAATTACACTCAAAATGTGTTATTTCTTGTATGTTTGATGGAATTGGTAACTGGATCAACCAGTTGAACTATATATAGCATGTCAACTAATAGAATAAATGTCAACTATATAAAATATCAACTAGATTTATTATGAAGGCACTTTTATTTAAAAGCAAAGCAGCATTAAAAGTAGATACTGGGATAGGTCCTTATTTGTGAATGTTCATTCTGTGTACATAGAAGAATCGAAAGGCATCTTAGTCAAGCCTGAGGAAAACAAGAATGAGAAAACAATACACCTCACCCTGCCTTCTGCTGTCCAAGGTGGGTAACAAAGTGAAATGTAACACGATTGTTGCTGTGATCAGTTTCTTGGATATTACAGTTACTTTAGGATATGTAAAACCAATTATGACAGGCATAAATAGAGGACTTAATAAATCCAAGAGGGGTGTAGCTAGAGAGGATAATATATTGGCAAAGTAACAAGCAGACCTTTTCTGTTCATAACTGCTTAGTGCAGCTTTTGGACACCATTCATTAAGGAAATGTGACTGCAATATAACATCTATGCAAATATAATACAGGATTCTATTTAAATATTTCATTTCCTAGCTATTGAAATTGTCCATTTTCAGTAGATTTTGTTCCATTCTTTGATAATTTGTTTCTGGCACTCTACTGTTAGTGCTAATTCTTGCTCCTGTTGGAATTTTAAAAATACAGCCTCAGTGAAGTTTTTACAAAAGCCTTTATGTAAAGGGAAATATTTTTTTTTCTCAATCAGAAAACAAATACTCTTAAAGCAGTTTTATTATCTCACTTCCTTAGCAGCATCTTCATCTTCCTCCTCTTCTTCTTCCTCATCTTCATCTTCCTCCTCTTCTTCTTCATCTTTTCTTAGCATACTGTTGGAAATCTAAAACAAAAATCCAACAAAACTAAATCAAGTGTTTGTTCTCCTGAAAGACAAACGATTCTCTGCTGGCATTTCCCGTCTTAAGTACTTGTAGGTTTTTCATTTAAGGGGAGGGAGGAAGTTGTTTATCCCTTCACCCTTCAACTTCTAGTAACATGCGTAATGCCAACAGAAAGATATATGGCACAGAATATAAATACAGTAACGATTTTAAAAACTAAAAAAATCGCCATAGTCCTGAAAACTATTACAGGATAGGGAAAACTATGCATTGATCAAATTAATATTAAAAATCAACAGGATATAAGTGAGGTTTTTTTCTGGGTTGGCTGTTGAAACAGCAGACTGAAGTTGAGTAGTAAGGCATAATCTCATCTTGAAGCCATCAAACGTCTTCAGTTAAATGAAAAATTCAACACTATGCAGCTCTAAGCTGGTTTTGAGAATAAATTAGAAAAACTTTACTAGAAGAGTCTTGATTCATAAATGAACCTGCCCATCAGTACTTGCCCTTCAGAATGATACTGTAGTCCTTTTTTGGTTCATCAAATGTTTAAAAGCGCCAGCTGCCAGGCTTTAATCTGATCTGACAGATTCTGCCATCTACACTTTTTTCCTAATGAGTGCTTAATCTAATTCCTATTGAAGATAGATTCTTCACAGAAGATGCAACATTTACAATTTAAACTAGCATATATGTATTTTTTTCTTTCCCCATGAGAAAAGGAATATTAAACTCAAAGATAGTTATCCAAGTCATCTGGAATGCTTTTGAAAAATGATTTTA
>NW_010128324.1:0-17808 GCF_000699245.1 Pterocles gutturalis | reverse complement strand
CAGCAGTTCTCTTAAGGGCATCTGCAGCTCTAATTTTGGTTGTTTCCTGAGTTTTCTCACATACAGCAACATAATAAAACTTCAGTACTGAAGACAAAACTTGCCTTTTTTTTTAAACAATGCCCTATTTTAAAAGTGCTTAAATATGCTGGTTATTAAATTGACTTCTGAGATATCAAAATTCATACAGCTATGTATGTAACAAAAGTTTTTTGTGTGTGCATAAAGCAAACTGCAATCATTGAACTAATGAAAGCAGAAAAATCCTTAAGTCTTGTTGATGCTCACAAAGTATATAATTTAGCTTGAAGCAAACACTTGCTTACAAATCTCTGAACATAATAGAAAATGGAGCTAATCATTGGATAAAGCTGGGTTGAGTCTATAAATGCCTAAACAGCAATCTTTCGTTCTGTGAAAGAAGAAAAAAGACAATGACACTGATTTGTAATTGGAGGTTAAGGAGTGCTGCAGAGCCTGTTAAGGTAGCTTCATTTCAATGGATAGACTAATTTTCCAGGTTTTTCTCTAGTTAAGAGCATCTGAAATTCTTAAGCAGAACTTAAATCACATTTCTGAATAAAAGTTCCCCCTTCCCCTTTCCTGGAATAAAAGGTGCTATTATGGCTTTAAGGCTTTTTTCTGCTCACTACTCAAGTACCTCTGACCATGCAGTCATTAACTACATAGTAAATTAAATATTATCACTGATGGCAGTGAGGTGGTGGTAAGATGGCTAACTTAAGGACCTAACTGAATCAGAGCAGGGAAGGTGAGAAATGAAATCAGGCAGTTTAGAAATATGTTACTTTGCCATAAAGCTAGAACATACCAGTACTTGAAAATTTAATTTTTGATTACTTAATGCTGAAAAAATAATTTAAAAAAATTAATGGAATCTGATAATTTGTTGCTCATTGTAAACAACTGTATGTAAAAATGAATTCTCTGAGTTTGAATGTAGTTGATGACTATCCTTGCTCAAGCTGTTAAACTGTGTTTCGCTGCATGTGCTACTACAGAAAGCATGGCAATTCTCTCCTCGTGTCTTACGCAGCCGGCAGTGTTGGAACACCTAGATACAAACATTTTCAACCATGGTTAAAATGATACTTGTCTATCTTAGAGGGCAGGTGCAAAACAGTTGGCTATATTAAATGCATGTGGATAAAACTTATGTAGTTAAGTTTGATTTAAAATATCTGGAAAAGGTCATTCACTTTTGCTGTCTAAAATATAGCATGCCAACCTGAATCAAGAAAACAAAATGCTGAAGATAAACTGCCAAGTAAAGCATAAAACAAAAGGATTGTCGTGAAAACTCAAGTAGCCTTTTCAGAACTTGTGTAAAACTAAATATCTGCAATAGTCATGTTTAAAATAATTTAGCCATTTTGCAATGTCTGCAAGTTTGCTGCTGCAAACACGTGTCAAAGATTTTTGCAGGCTAGCTGGTTCAAAAGCAGTGGCACTTTCTCCATCTGTTTCACTTATTTTTATCACCCTCCTTTTCCTCACCTGCTGTGAATTTTCAGACTATACAAGGAAAGGTCTATTGGTAATGGGTTTGCTCCGCTGCTAGGAGGTATCGCGAGTCTGAGTTAAAATGTCCTGAACTGAGTAAAGTGGATCCATGTACACGTACATTATTAGCTAAGGCTCTGCTTAAGACATTCTTTCAATACAGTGATCTAGCATTTAATTTTTCTTTCTTACCTGTACTGTCCTCAGTGAAGATTTTAAGGAGCCAGTTCTATGCAGGGGGGACTTTGAATTTGCACGAACTATGTCTAAGCGAGACTGATAGTCTGGTGGATAAAGTGAGCTCCGAAAAACCTGTTGAAATGAAGAAAGCTGTGACTGGTGTGCCACAATACCACTTGCAAGCTAACCATCAGCAAGGCTGAAGCTAACAAAAAAGCAGCATTGGACAGTTAAACCTGCTCTAGAGCTATACATCAACTGTAGTTTGGATTGATCACTTTTAGCTGAATATGTTTACTCAGCCTGGGATGTAGCAACACACATAGTCAAAGTAAACATTCTTCAGAGATCTTGAGGGGGTGATTTACGAGTGGAAAACTGCAATGGTTTCCCACCAACATATGTAGGTGAGTTTGAGGCTAACCTAGAGGTATGAACCCCGACAACTCCCTTCAGGCTCTCCGTTTCTTGGAGAGATGAACTCTTAGCCCCTTGACAAGCAAAACGTTGCTGTCAGTCACAGTTGCATCAGAGGAATTTTATCTGAAATGTTCAGAAGATGTGCAGCTCAAGAAAAAGAATTGTGAAAACCCTTAGGATATAGGGTAGACAGTAGTATCCATTATATTTGCAAGTTCTTTCCAATAGCCAAAAAGAGTAAATATAGGATTAAGGGCCTGAAAATAATACAACTATTCATGCAAGATGTTATTAATAAGTCAAGGAAAATGCTGGAATTATGGTCAGTCAGTTTTTTAATGGAAAGTAAATATTGTCAAAATAACAGGAAATTTAAAGTGAGATTAGAAATTTCATTGTGAAAGATAAAGTACTGACTTAAAGAATATTTTTTAATTGGTGCCACATGACATTTTAGTTATGAAACTAGAGTAGTACAAAATTGCCATGGCATAGTTTAAATGAAGTAAAAATACCAAGTAGTCTCAAATGTGACTGTCACTGAAGAATCACGATTTTATGTGTCTTGTGCTAACTGAATACTGCCATCCTTGGTCCTGAGCTATGTCACGGAAAAAATAAAATTAGGACTGATAAGGTTTACAAAAAAAAAAAAAAAGACTCAGAATAAAAAGAAGAAAGAGATTTTTTATTAATTTAGAGCAGTCTAAGATTTTCTCTTCCTGTGCATCTTTACAGCAAGATTCACTGCAGAGGTGTTCTTTAAGAACTATGATTAGTTGCGCTTGGAGTGGCTGTTAAGTCTCTTATCTGTATTTTGTGGCAAAGGTTAGATTGCCACTGCAGTTCTCTGTTTTTAAAATCTCTGAGTTTATAAACGTGCACACTTCTGCTGGCGAAGTGCAAAAAAGGGCTTGGTATACATAAGAAGTTTGTTCTGGGAACCTGAAACCAATGTGCCATTTTCTGCCTGGGACGTGTCTATCCCTAAAGTGTGAAAACTCTTTTCATGTAGTAAGTAAATTGAAAAGCAAATCTTAATCACTCTTACCTCTAAATCTTCATTTTCATCAATATTTTGGATATTTTGGTAGGCTGCAGTATATATCTCTAAAGCTTTCCCATGGAATAACATTTCAATAGTTACAAATTCAGAAAATATGTTCTAAAAGCAAGTGAAAACAAAGGCTTTCTTAATGCAGTAAAGTACATTTCCACTTCAAATACAAGAAATTACAGAATTCTGTAATTGGTGTTTATATGACTGCACAATACCTAGTTCAAGTAGTTGGACGTGACTTTTAGAAATTAAACATAAATGCTGGCTGGGCTGTCACTTATGCAGTTGTCATTTCTTACTAAATTCTAAGTAAATGCTTGAAGACCGAAGAAGAGACTCATTAGGAGTAAATAAAATGTCATGCTGAAAACTCACCCAATATTCCCTGATATAGAATCATTGAATGGTTTGGGTTGGAACGGACCTTAAAGATCATTGAGTTCCAACGCCCCTGCCATGGGCAGGGACACCTTCCACTAGACCAGGTTGCTCAAAGCCTCATCCAGACTAGCTTTGAACTAATATGTACTCACAAGATGTAGTCAGTGAATTTTTGCTTTATTGATGGCAATCTTTTTTAACAGGTTGGGGATAAATTATTTGTAAATTCTATACATATCTATAATTCCCCAATAATTATATATTTTATAAAACAAAATTTAAAAAAATACTTAATTATGACATCTTCAGAACTCACAATCTTTTTCATACTACTGTTAACATCAAGTACTGGTTGGTTTGGTTGGGTTTTTCAACCATCTTTCATTCTTTCCTATTTAGTCTGCAGGTTTTTTTCCCCCCAATAAGAAAAGAATCTCACTTCAGCAATTTTATAATTAAATTTAAGATCACATAATGTAAGTGTTTTTCAGACACTATAGGCTTTGGGACTTAAGCCACTAAATGTTTGACATTAAGAGAGAAATGAAAGCTTTGATTACTTGCAGTCACTAAGCATTTGGTGCTTTTTGCATCAGTAAAACTTTTACCTGCCGTAATCGACACAGATTTCAGCATGGATAAATATATTATTTACTCATTACTATTTCTGTTAATTTGCTGATATTCATCCACATATATCATTCCACTAACAAATGCAGTCACCAGTGAAGTATAATACAGCAACTGTTGGAAGGTGCAGATTGTAAACAATCTGACACAGGAGAATTCTGAATTCAATAAACTGTTAAGAGTAGTGAACTAATTTTTAATTCCAAAGCTCATATTTGGATTACAAAATATTCATGAATACCACAAGATTTCTATTTATGTACGCTTAAATTAATACTAAATGTTCGTAATCTTGCCAAAGAGTAACCATAGTAAATTATGAAGATGAAACTTGATGTCATATACTGAAATGTGAACACACTTACTTTTATGTCCTTTATTTTCTGTTTCTCAAAATTATCAATGGTTTCCTCTAATTGCCGAGTTGTTCGAGTTGCATCCAGTGAAGCTCTCTGCAATTCAGTTTCAGCCTGGTGAAGTAACACAAAGGTGAAATTAATCCTATATTTGATACAAAGATATTTGCTCAAATTGCCATGAAAAGATTTAAGTCTGGGTTTTCAATACAATACGTATCTGTGTTACTGTATTTGTAAATTTGTTTGTAGCTTAAGAAAAAGATGCCTTCTACACCACTGTGACTATGATCTGAAACATGGAGAATGTCTAGTTGTAGCCAACTGAGAAATTCCCACTGCCCTAATCCCTTTTCTGTAATACTCCTCTGCTAATTCCACTGAACCAGCCCTGACAGTCCACTGACACAGTGACTGGGTTCAGGGAATTAACCCTTCAGAAAAGTCAGGGGTTTTTCTAAGCTGGTGCAAAGGGGAGGGCAGGAGTGCACAGGCCAGACTGGTGGATGAGTGGAAAAGATTCCTCCTTTGTTTTCAAGTGCAAATCAAACTCCTGGGTCTAGAATGAATCTTTTCCAGTGTCATGTGCTGAACCTCATCTTACTGAGTTTTTATAAATTATTTAAACAGACAGTAGACTAGCATCTGGAACTAATGCTCTTCTCCCATAAGTCTCTCAATCAGCAGACTAAATATAATTTTTAGATCCAAAAGCATTCTAGGTATTTTATATTTTTAGTTTTTTTATATTATTAAAATATTTTATTAAAAAAATCTTCAACAGAGCACCAGGAAGGGGACACACCAACCAACCCCTAATGCATAAAGACACCATTTTTCTTATTTTGTTACTACAAAAAGCATTTTACATACGTATTTTATTTAGATATAACTATGAACTGTACAAAAATGCACACTACCATTTAAATAAAGATCTTGAAGCTATTCTGGTTAAGTAAAATCGGAAAACTCTGTACTATTACAAAATAATGATGTAAAGATGTAAGAGCTTGCACTTGAAGACTGCAAAATTTGGGTCTAAACTTACTTTATTTTCCATACATCACTGGTCAAACATCATAGACTAGTCAAGACAGTATTTACTTACAGGCTCTTGTCAATGAGTATCATCAGGAATATATTCTGTCCTGGGATTTGGAAATAGTAGATGGACCAAGTAATTGTATGCTACAATCAAGACATGGGATTCTTCCCATTTCTACAACACTGCAACTTAGAGAGGAATTTTTTTTTTTTTTAAATGGAAATACAAACCACAGGCCCATTCCCATGATCTAGTTTTTAGTGTTATATGTGTATGGAAACCTAATGCATATGGCAGGGTCTATCACTTCTTTTTCTTTGATTAAAATCTGGTAACCTTATATTGCAGGATTATCAACTTGAAACAATCTCCTCACAAAAAACAATTTAAAGTCATAGAAGCAATTCTGCTGTTACTGGGCAAACAAAATTGGTCATGATCTTTAGCAGTAAACAACATCACATGTTCACCTCCCTTTCCTGATTTTACACAGGAGGGAAAATCAATAAGAAAAGACATTTTCTGTATTCTCAATTATTATAATCAGTCACTCTCTGTAAATTAAGGCAGCTGTTATGAGTAAGCAGCCATTACACATACAAATACCATGTGTTATTTCTGTGATAACCAAATATATCTCTTCAATCCATCTTAAACAGAATGGCTAGATCTTGTGTGCAGATGCTTTGGGAAAGGAATTTTGTTTGTTGTGGAGCGAAATGTCTGAACTTGCAGAACCTGCAGAGTTTGCACAACAGCAGTTTAGTATTTTCTCTTCTGAAGCACTCACCTGTGACTGGAAATATTGGTAAAGGAAGAAATGGCAAAATAACAGTCAATATTCATAAACGTATCTGTTTTCACTTCTACTTTTAATATATTGTGAAGTATTTACCTCAGATACTTCAAAACTTCTGTATACTTCAAGGGTGCTATTACTAAGATGTCTGTAAGACATTACTTACAGTTTGTTATAGCTTTGTCAGAATTCAAGTATCCAAGCCAAAATATTTCAGGACAGCTCTTTGTCTTGGACTGAGGGTTTTTTTTTTTAAAAACATAAAAAATAAAAAAAAAAAAATCAGACAACCTAGGTAGACCATTTCAGAAAAAACCCATTTTTTTAATTTTAAAAAATGCATTTTTATATTTTAAAAAAACCAATCTGTTAAGGTTTTCTTTTCAAAGCTCCAAGGTTTTATAAGATGGACTTGAAATCTGGGAGCGAGTACAGATCCTTTGCTATCTGTGGCCAAAGTTGTTAGCTGCTGAAACATCACAATTGCTCAAGAACAAAAGAACCACTGCTGGAGCCTATGCTATTATCAGTGAACATGGTGAAGCCTCTCTCAGACAAAAGCTGACCTGCACACATCCTCAAAAGCAAATGAATGTATTCCTGCTCCCGATAGTTCTTAGGCATTTTGTGCAGATCACTTTAAAATGCAAAAATGTAGCATTTGGTGCCTTTGGCCATATGCAAAACCAGACTGTACTGAGATTTAATAACTCTACATGCAAGCTCTTAAGTACAGAAAATGCAGGTGTTACAAGAAGCTGGGACACAGAAGGATATTTGTGAGTAGCTTAGCAAAGAGACAAGAAGAAACAAGCTAGGGTGCCATGAAATCAACTGGGAATTAGCACAAGAGGGAAAAAATGGGACCAGTCTACCTTTGGGGACAACCGCTTACTGTCCTTATTTACTCCCTTAATTCTAATGGAAGAGAACTGTGCGTCACAGCTCAAATTCTAACCCTACAGCTGACATAATGTGTCTTTATTACATCAGGAACTCTGGTTAGTCATCACTTGATTTAACTGATTTGATTATTATTAAGTGGGAATTCTTTGGCAGAGATAAATATAAACTTTAATTCTCCTGGATGGGTTTTGACCATCACAATCATTTTCTCTCTTTCTGCAGTCCCATGCATCAGTCACTAGAAACTTTTCACGCTTCAACTCACGGTTGGAGGGAACTCATACCCTATCTAGGTACAACAAAGCACAACAACTACCAAAATGACCGTGAGAAAAACAATAAAACAAAAGATCCACAAAAGTAAGAAAGGAGGTGTCTCATTACAAATATTTTCCAAAAACTCCAAATTCCCATAGATGCAATCTATGCCTATCTCTCTTACACAAATGTATCAAAAACTTCATAGGTTTTTTTTCCACTCAAAAAGGAAGTGAGTAACAAAGTAGCTATTATAAGCTGTAGCTCATCATAAAGTTTAAGAAAAGATTCAACGTCAACACAGGAAGCACTCCCTCTAAAGAGCATTCTTCTCTTACTACTTTCTAAAGGCAACAGTTTAATTCCCGAGAAATTTTAAAAATATTTCTTATAGCCACTAGAAATGCAGGATACAATAATGTGTCGATCTGATGGATTCCGCTGACGTGTCTTTTCCAGTTGAGATAGTTGCTTGGCTTCTCGGTTCTTTGCTGTTAAAGTTGCTTTAAGATCATCCTGAAAATACAATGTTTTAGACATGTTTGAAATAGATCTAGGATAATACAAAATGCACTTTTCTTCAAACATGCATTGCCTAGAAAACCTGACCAAAACTTCTGCTTTAAGCAAAACCAGATTTTGCTGATCTTATCCTGTTAAATGATCCCATGAATGAGAAGTCAATGGGGACCAAGAGAGTTTAGCACCTTGCACAACTCTCTGTAACACACACTGTAATTTAAAATGTGGGGGAAAAAAGAAAAGGATATTTACAGCTTTTCATGAAAAGTACAATAGATGGTCAAAAGCTGAGATCTCCAAAGCAGTAAGAGGACAGGCCCATTCCTGGCTTAGCAATGGAATAAAGGCGGCATTTAGAACTGAAAAGTGGCATCAAATAAACCAGTAAGAAAAAACCAAAACAGGCAGCCATCAGTACCAATCCGAAGTTATGAGGAACACAAAACTGCTACACAGAGCATAAGGTGCCATAGAAAATCCATGGCTGAAAGGGCTGAATGGCATATTTATAATGCAGTTAATCAGGTATTTAAATACATTTGGAACAAAATACATCATAGTAATGAGGTATCTGGAAAAGATGAAACATTGATATATTTTTGTTCTTCATTTCCAAGGGACAAATAAGGTGTACTTCTAGGAAGATCTGTGACAATTTAAGAATGCTAACATACCACTCGCAAATCCTTGTTGGTGCTATAAATCTGTGTTTTGCAAGTAGTTTGGCATACATGGAATCTAAAATTATCAGTCAGATATTTATCACTCATTGACCCTGGTATGGAAAATTACATTAATTCTGATGGCTCTAATTTAAAGGAGCAGCACCTTAGAACAAGCAGAAATACAGCCCAAAGGAATCAGTCTTTACAAAATCTGAGGCATAAGTTGGGCATGCATTTCAAACCATCATTTCCTCTAAAAAGAGCAGTTCCCATCTGGCTACCACTCCAGAATGGAGTAGATTAAAGCTATTAAAAACTACCATCTTGGGAAGTTGTCTGTGCTCCTTCCCTGTATTTCATAATTTTAACATGGTTGTAGGTCTCCTTCACCCAGAAAGACATGCAACCAAGAATGTGTTTCTTTCCAAAGTTCTGTGTAGGGGAACGATCCTGTGACCAGATCACTAGTCAGAGACAAGCACAAGCGTGCCACATGTCAAAGTGCTGTTTCTTCAATAATGACTCTGCACATGAGGTCAGGATCAAAACGAACAGTTTCTTCTTTGTTTCTATCCTTACTGTCTGTTTGTATGTCCTTGTGTATATGGCTGTCATTTTGCTTCATCTTTAGGGACACAGCTGGTTTCTGATAACAAAAACAACTGCATCTTTAGCCCATCAAAACTAATTTCATTGCTGTTCTTTCAAAATGGAATTTACAACACCTCAAATCTGAAAGACAGCTGGAAAAGACTCTCTCCTTTATGAAAATGATGCAGCTGGAAGAAAAGGAATAATAGAAAAAACTTTTTTCATGGTTTACATTTTAAATATTAAAGGTAGAAAAAGAGAAGAGAAAAATATTTATTTTTGCCATAGAACAAAGCAGTTTTGTATCTAATGGTCACAGCTGAATGTTTAGTGTTATTTAATGACTGAGCCCTGTTAACAGCACTTTCTAGGCCCGTTTAAAACAGTCAATCAGATTTAACGTTGTGGCTGAAAGAGTTCTCTGACTTTCATGTGAAGTATACTTGAGAATGCTAAAGAAACCACTACAGTTACCATTATAAAATTCAGTATTCTTTTTTCTAGCGCATAGTGACTCTGGAAATACCTACAGGGACTGCACTGTTCCCTTCTCTACCTCTGTTCTCTGTAGCAACAACAGCCAAACATACTTCTCTGTGCCAGCCAAAGCCTGACAAAGATTTGGTGCTACTGTGGCTGTAGTGGCAGAGCTACATACAAGTTTTGGATGTAAAAAGATACGGCACAGTTACACACATATTTTGTCTAGGATGTTGAAAAACTGAAAAGGGTGCAGAAAAAAAAACATTAAAACATAAAAAAAATTACTGAAAAGCTGGGGAAAATGCCATTATGGTGAAAGAATTAAGGTTTTACTAGCATCTAAATACCTTCATCCAGGAAAAACAGAGCATCACAGAGCTCTTTAATCTCAGTGGAACATATAACAAGAACCAAAGATTAGGTGAAATATTTCATTTAAAACAAACCACCACAAACATGAACTGATCACTAACTACCGCAAACTACATTCCCCTCCAGCATCTTCAGACCAAGATTTGATGTGTTTTTAGAAAACATGCTTTAATTACACACAAGGAGAAATGGAATGGAATATAATAGCCAGTGAGATAAAGGACAGATACAGAGAACATAAAATTACTAAAAGCTTTGAACTATGAATTCAAGTCACACATAAGAACTCTGGTCAGCCATCTAATTTCAAACCATACAGAAGTACAGCTACAGTCCATCCACCAGACAATGAGCTGGCAGATCCTCATCACTGTACTGTTACCTGCTTCAGGCACTGAAGTTATTAAAGAAAACCAGTCCTTTCTTCTGCAGGTGGATCACCTTGGTTTTATGATGTCCTGTTTTATATGAAGAAAAGGAACCAGGAACAGAGTTGCCAAAAAGCATAAAAGTGAAAACTAGTATATAGAACAATGAAACAGAAAGAAATCCTGAAATCCTACATTTAAGCTGCATTACGGAACAGGAATATTACACTAGCTTACACTGAAGCTGCCAAATCCTACTCTAGAGAGCTGCTCGGCACAGTAAACCAAGACATGTGAATGAAACAATTTTATTGCTTTAGCAGTTAAAGGACAACACTATTATGATTGACTTGGGCCTCTTTAAACCATTTAGTATCACAGGACCTTAATGTCTTACCCCCCAGAAATAGCAACAGTTATTTTTAGATACAGCACAGAACCAGTCTGTGTACACCCTGAAACTGATCCGGTAAGTAGCAGTGAGAACATCCCCTTAATAAAAACTGCTATATTGACATGTTCTGCCTGGTTTTACTTAATCAGCTAATGTAATTACAGGTAAAGCAGTCCTACAGCTAGGACCCTGTGCTAGCTTTACATGAGTGACAAACCTTCATTTTTCACTAAAAATGTCACAGTGTTTAGAGTTGATAACTGAAGACCAGACAGCTGAAGTTTTAACCAAGGTTTACTGTAACAGGCAAGGGGGAAAAAAAAATAAAAAATTTAATGGCCTGCATCTTTAGTGAAGTCTCTCTTAGTTCAAAGGTATATTGATAAAATAGTTAATTCCATCTACAGTTTAAGAACGCTCTTGTACTCACTGTAGCTAAGATAAATATTATGTAATGCTTTCTGGCATTCTGAATGGCAAAGAAAACAGGAAATGCCATTCACTGTGGCAAGGGATGACCTGGCTTCGGTTGCTTCTGTCCTCAGCATTTACTGGCTATCAGTGGCAATGCACCTCAAGACAGGATCTTCAGCACTTCGGAGCACTGCTGTACTGCTCTGTGTCTCTTCAGCAACGCTATTGCCACAAACACATGAAACTTGTCTTCCACCCTGAACATTTATATTGTATAGAACACTCAATCAGTTCCAGGTCTCACAAACTGGGTTTCAGGGTGACTATTAAGATACCAAATTCTAGGATACAGGCACTATAGTCTACAACTCTGCTAAAGACTACCACACGGAGTACCACTCAAGTACAAGATGCATTTCCTTCATCATTGTTTCTCTAACAACCACGTGTGATAGCTGTGCAGTAAGTTCTAAACACTGTACTCGGTTCTTCACTGTATTGGAAAGATACAAGAACAAACCCAAGTGAAAAATGCTAGTTTGAGATGCAATGCCACACTGTACTCAATCATGATGAACACACTGTAAGATTTTTGTATGTAAAATACCATCAAATAATGATAATTTTACTTTTTGATTTAATTAGATTATGATACAGATATACAGATCAATTACAGTTTTGAATTTACAGGATTAAGGTATCCCCTATGTAATATACAAGTTTCACAAAGAACTACTTTCATCCCATAAACTAGTATCTGTTTATTAACATTTACTTGCTCAAGCTTATCCCTCCTGGAGGAAAGAAATTTACAGATATTTTGTGGGAATATTTCAAACCCCTATACACACTGTTTCTAGAATACATTGAATGAAGAGATCTCAGTTTTTTTGTGTATCTTCAGGTCATCCTGATGACTTTGCAGGACAGAGGGATTCAGGCCACTACCTAATTATCAGTTTCAAAAAGTGTCTTCTACATTATGAACTTCAATGTGGAATGCAATTCTAAATTAGAAAAGCTGTTAAAAGCAGCATATAGATGACTAAGAGCCAAATGCATTATATGTAATTCACCTTTTGGAACTCTGAATAATAATAATTTAAAAAAGAATGACATTATTTATAAATAAAAACATCCTAAATTTGCACTATCCATGGAGTTTCACACTACCTACAATGCTTTTTTTAAGCATTTACTTGTGCTCCAAGTGTCTGAATATCCTTGTCTTCACATTAATGCTTTTTCCTCCATCATATATACAGCTTCGATTCAGATGTATTACTATAGAATTTAGTTAGACTGATTACTGCAACATGAAAACTTAGAAGCAGTCCCCCTCATAAAGCAGAAGTTTTCAACTGAGTGGCCAGACCACCAAAATGTACCTTGTGATAAAACAGACGTTTAACCTACCCTTTTAAGTTTCACTATAGTCCCGTAACTTTTCAGAGGCGCAACAACCTTGGCTTCAAGCCTGTCAACCTACAAAAGAAACCACAAGGTCACTAAAATAATCCACATCTATGGTATACAGAAACAGGAAACAATTAATTTACTCATGAGTCATCTTATAAGGAATTTAGTCCACATAGGTGGAAAATATAGTGGGATGGAGGCTTTAGAAATATTGCAAAAACTAGAGCCAATTAAAATAACCAGTAAATCACTTGTATTTTGAGGAGCTCAAGCTGATTTCTAGTGGAATTCTTTTTTTCTTCATTGGCAATACAACAGGATTAATAAAACATGGAGATTCTAACAACCGAGTACTAAATACATCAAACTGCATCTTGGAGATCTGCAGCTTTCTATCTACAGTTAAAGATCAATGTATTTGCTCTACACTTGTTGATAGATTATGGACTAAGCTATTTTTGCTATCACACATACTGCAAGAAATGTGACACTTCTTAAAAATAATGGAAGCAGCATTGTAGGTACTGAAAACATTAATACCAACAACGGGTTGTGTAAAATGCATGAATGCTCTCACAGATGAGTACATGTGAATTTTTGTTTCAGTTCTCCTCGTCAGAAAAACAGTCACATATGGTCAGACAGGCAATAAGATAAGACCAGCCTGCTTATCAAAATGGACAGTACTGCTTGAGTGGCCACAGCATAAGCTGCTGCTGATGACTTTGGGCCAGTGAGTCATCTGGCTCATCGCTGTTATGTCCGAACTGGGACAAGGTGCGTACCTCTAGTAGGAAGGGACAGACATTACACTCCCCTCTAAACTGGCAGTCACCAGTCAGACAAAATCTATGTCAACTGAGCAAATATTTCTCCTTTACTACACTCTACCAGTGCGCTGTCAAACAATTTCACTTCAACTACCACTAGAATAGAATGGAATAGGGCAGTGAGGCTCTACATGAAGCACACGATGTAGACATACCAAATAACCTGCCCGTCTGGCTTACTTATCCTTCCATGTTGTGGAAGTACCTCACACCTCAGTATTTACATATCTAAAACTGCAGCCGACGACCAGAAATCAATAAAAATTAGCCTTATAAGCTAATTTTCTCTTGCCCACATGGACAATATATATGAAAACTTAATTAACCTGATGTCCAAAAGAAATAAAGCTGAGATGATCTATTTGGTTTTCATGAGCAAAGGAGAACTTGATCTAAAGGCTAAAAGCTTCTCTTCTGCTTCTTCTGCCTTTTCTCTTTCAAAGGACAGTGGTGGTTTGGGGACAGGCATGGTAGGAGGATGTAAGCCAAATGTGAATTTTTAAAAGCACACTTAAAAATCCAAATAAGCAAAACTCAAGTTGTTACATAGGTACCTCAAAATTACAGATTCATAGCTTAAAGGTGAAAAGGGACAGAGAGATGATGCAGTCTGAATTCACCTACACCTTTGGCCATAATATAAATTTACCCTATTAACCGAGGGATAAATTGCTATTATATCAATTGAAGTATAAGCACCTACGTGTGGCTCAGCTGGAGCCAGATGCATAAGAGCTTACGGAAAAAAAAATATCACAGTATCCACGCCCCTGGATTTCTTACTACTTCTTAAAAATCTGTTACATTGTTAAAGATCCATGTGTATTTCTTGTTTTTCAAACCCTCTGCTTAGTAAACTAGATAACCTCATAGATTAACTTCTTTTAAAAATTTTCTTTCTACTTTGTTAATACATAAAGATGACTTGCAATGCTGCTTTTTTTTAAAAAAAATAGTCCTATATGAAAACATGAAGACTGTCAACTACTTTAGTCTCTCTTTTACATTCTAATGGTTCTTACCTTTTCAAAACTATGAATGGGAATTTTCTATGCCCTACAGAAAGAATAGATATGTACTCCAAAAACTAGTTTGAGTACATGTGAATGAATTTATTGTTTCTTAAATCTCAGAGTTTGGAATTATGAATCATAAGTTACAGTTTGACTGGCCCCACACATAGATGTGTAAGTGGCATAAACACCTTTCTTTACACTCTCAGGTCCCATCCCTGGAGGTGTTCAAGGCCAGGCTGGATGGGGTTTTGAACAACCTGGTCTAGTGGAAGATGTCCTTGCCCAGGGCAGGGGGGTTGGAACTCGATGATCTTTAAGGTCCTTTCCAACCCAGACCATTGTATGATTCTACGATCTAGCAGAAAAGTGACTATATTGTCACACATGGTCCAAATTAAGTTTGTACTTCTTGTGTTGACTTAGTAGAAATCTACAGTGGTCCCCAGCAGCACCTCAGAGGGGCTGTGAGGCCAGTAAAGGATTCCAGTTAGTATTCTCTTCTATACTGCTTCTGATAAAAGGCTGAGCAAAAGGAAAATAACTGATTTTACCCCAGCTGCTGCTCTATAACTCAAGTCACAAAACTAAAAGAACACTTTATTAAGCATAAATCATAATCCAAAATCTAAGACCAATAAAAGACTTGCTCTGTCTCAAATTCTGTGAGTGCTCATACGGATAGTTTCCCTAACTTCAACAGGACTAAATGCAGGCAGTTTTCACTAAAGTTATTTTAGCAGAGTATATGATGAATGCTTTGGCAGCCTATCCTCCTCTGCCACTAATATATTTAAAAGTGGTTCCTCCTATGCTTCTCTCATGACTGCTGAGTATGTCTTTTCCCTTTTAATCACAGATAAGTAACTGAAAAGTTCAGATGGCAAACACAACATGTACAGCTTTAATTTTGTACCTCTGCCTGGCGATAATCCTGAAGTCTGGAAAATTCATCTGCAAAGTTTTTCAGTCCAACTTTTAAGTTTGGTGTCTCTGTGGCTGCATATGCATATATTTCATTTACTAGAAGATCTGCTTTGTCTCGTAGTCTGGCAGTTTTACGTACATATCCAGCAAATATTTGGCACAATTCACCAAAATGTTTTTCCACATTTGAAACAGCATCTTGTATTTGTCTAGTCTGATTGTCCCTGGATGCCAACGAAAAATAAGTGAAAAATAAGAAGTGGACAAATGTTTACAACACATACAGAAGAAAAACTATACAATTATACTATTTATAATTTATACATGAATTGGACATCTCATTTGAGTGCAAACCAGAGATCTATTCTTAAAAAGATAATGCTCTAACAGTGTGATGTAATATGTGCTTATTTATGAATAACAAACAAAAAAAACCTGTGATTTATACTTAAAAATAAAGATTCATCTCATTTGAGTGCAAACCAGAGATCTATTCTTAAAAAGATAATGCTCTAACAGTGTGATGTAATATGTGCTTATTTATGAATAACAAACAAAAAAAAACCTGTGATTTATACTTAAAGATTCAATAGAAGAAAACCCAAATCACAAAAATCAGCTTGGAAGTCTTCCTCCTGTGGTTAAGTACTGTTGGTACTACAGTGGTAACACCTACAGGTCTCAAACAAGACTGGGTCATACAGCTTCCTGCAAGAGACTGCAATCTAAACAGACAAGTCAATGGTTGGAGAAATCAGGCAGTAGGGGCAAATCTGTAAAGGTATTAAATGCTCCTAAATTGTGAAAGCTACCAAACTGCAGATAAATATCCCTGAGAATTAAAGAAAAGTGAATGGACAAGTACAGAGGTAAAAAAATCTAAAAACACAGAAAGGGCATTCATTGCACCAACACCAAACTGCAGATAAATATCCCTGAGAATTAAAGAAAAGTGAATGGACAAGTACAGAGGTAAAAAATCTAAAAACACAGAAAGGGCATTAATCGCACCAACAAATTACTTTCTTTCAAATTATACTAATAGAGTTCATTTTTTTTATTTGAACCAAATGCCTGTATGTTTCATTATCAGTGATCTAAATAAGTAATTCTGAATTTTTAATTCGTATATTTCACTTGATATTTTGCTTTCCTGTTCCTACATCATTTGATGGTCCTGCTTTGGTTATGCTTCAGTGATGCTATTAAATCAGTGTCAGAGAATTCATGCCAGCTGTTGTTGATGTGACTCAATCAACTACAGGATAATTTAGCTAACAGTAACTGCCAGATATTGGATCCTGAGAAGTCTCTGTGGTCTACATGAGGTGATTCATGTGAAGTGCTGGAATTCTCAGCAAAAGAATTCAGTGGTACCACTTGTCTTGGTGAGGAACAGAAATTAAAACTTCTTCTTCTTAAGCTATCCTAACTCCAAATGCTGACCATTATTTAAATATTGACTTAATATCACAACACTTGAAAAACTGAAAGAAATTTAATACTTTAAACAACAATTCAGTCCATTCAAATAAAAAACACCTTT
Organism: Pterocles gutturalis; assembly: GCF_000699245.1. Classification (NCBI taxonomy): domain Eukaryota; kingdom Metazoa; phylum Chordata; class Aves; order Pterocliformes; family Pteroclidae; genus Pterocles; species Pterocles gutturalis. Next base: position 705 of record NW_010128324.1, on the reverse strand, counting down.
CTTCAGGAAAAATAGTTCAAGCCAAAGTTCTGCTGCGGGCAAAAACCTGGTTGCACTGCTTCATGGCAAGCAGTCTAGAACACTGTTCAAGAGAGTTGGTTCAAGAAAAAAAACAAACAAGGGGGTTGCTCAGTCCTCCAGGACATGCTTGAGCATGGCACCATTTGAACAGGAAAGGTTTCACCCCCTCTAGGGGAAAGTGAGAGTCTCATTAAGTATTAATCAATTTGCTTTTCAAAACTAAAACTACCTGATAAAATCGTCAGTCAAAGGTGCACCTCTCCTACTGTACTGGAAGGATTCCGTGTCGGAAAGAGTTCCTCTCCCGGGGGGGAGCCTTAAACACGTTTCTTCACCCACTTTACCGTTCTGATATCACAGTCCTCATATGCAAATATTTAATTTTGGGACACAAACACTACAGTTCCTCAGAAGGAATTTCCTAATTCCTTGTGACCGCTTAGAGGCGGCCACAAATTTACCAGCGAGAGGCCCCATTTCATCGGCAACCCTTCCCTCCACCTCCGCCCGGCACCGAGCCTGGGAAAGTTTTACGGCCTCGACCTGAGGAAAACGGAGGCGGACCTCCGCCCCCGGGGAGGTTCGCTGCCATGAGGGGGGCCGGGCCCGCACCCCCCAGGCCCTCACCCCGCTCCCTAGGTGCCCGAACCGAATCAGGGCCTCCTCCCTGCCCGGCAGGGCCAG
>NW_010128323.1:4298-15342 GCF_000699245.1 Pterocles gutturalis | reverse complement strand
CTGCTGCAGCCTGTTGCAGTCTGTTGCAGGTATTACCTCCGCCCTGTGACACAAATTTAAGGACTGGGGAGGGGGGAGTGGTCGCGGTTGCCCCGGCAACTCCCACGCCACATCAGCCTCTCGAGGAGAGCTGGAGGTGGGATTTGGGTTACACTGATGTCTCAGGTTTTCCTGTCGAAGGAATCTCCTGCAAAACTCCCCTGTGCCTCTCGATCAGTCAGTCTATCAGAGCTGGTTCGGCTCCAAAGCAGATAATCTCAGCCACTGAGTGTTCTTTCCAGATTTCCACCCGTTTAAATCGGTTTAAATACAGTTGATTATTAACACCGTTTGATTATTGAAGCCATTTAAATATGGTTGATTATCAAACAGTTCAGAAACCAGGAAGTTCGGTCCAAGGTCAAACAAGAGACAAACAGAAAGAGAATTAAGTACCATTTAATGCACCATAAAAAAAGCTGTTCTGACTTCTTGGAAGCCAGTTCTGTCAATTAGCAGGTAATATGTGTTCGTCTCTTAGAAAATACAATGGGAGATTTCAGTAATAGCCTTGAGTGACTTCACAAAACTGTATCCTGTGGAGCAGCTGGATGAGTTCAAAGGGTAAATAACGTTTCTCATGAAGACAAAAATCCATGTCCTGATTATATAAATTGTCTTAATTTTTTTTTAGGGGGGAGGAGAGAGGGAAGAGAGAGAGAAAGAAATCAAAGCTGTAATGCAAGCAAATTCGTTTTATTTTTTGTCTTGTGGCCAAAACAGGATTTGAGAAAGAAATTAGACAGTTCTTGACTGTGATGTGATAAAGAAACAAAAGATGCTTTTCCTCTGAGGCTGAAATGTTCTGCAGTGGTGCATCAAAAGTATACTGGACAAATTTCCATGAGAAAGATTTTCATGTTGTCTAAGCAATGGAAGCAATGGAAGTTTGTATTTAGTTGACATAAATTCTATATAATTTATTCAACTAGGTATAGCCATGAAGCACTCAGAACCAACCAATGAGCCTACATGCATTTTAACATCCAGATCTGCTCTCTCATCAGAGATGCAGATTCAGGGTACTTGCCCTGTCTTGGACGGACTGAACAGGACTGAGCAGCTCTCCAACTAAATGAATGAAGGAAAGGCTTGAATGTCCTTCATGAACACTTCAGGCATCCCTGCTAGAGAGAGGCATGACATGGTTGTACTTTTTAACAAAATATTAAAAATGTTTTGTTTTATTCCCATACTGAATAAAGAACAAATTTATTTTCAAATTTTAAAAGCTAGTCTCCATGCAGATTCTTCTTCCTTCATCTTCAGTAGATAAACTTCAATCATTGTGACATTTTCTGTGTTTCAAATTAAATGTCAGGCTAATAATTAGCTTGTGTTTGCCCATGTGCTTCTGCTACAATGTGAGAGTACTTTTTTAATGTCAGAATTTTAATCTTTATGTGTCCTTTTGGTCACTGATTCACTTAATCACAACAGGCTCCTATAAATGTAATGGATTAAAACCTTTATTATGGGTCCGAACCAAACCAAACTTCTGATCTTTTGAACTGATAATGAGAGCTGGTTTTAGATTTGTACAAGGAACTTTTCTTATTTATAAAAGGTTTCCTAGGCAAAACAGCCATAGCTGTTACCTGGTCACAACAGATTTATCTTCTACAGAAAAAGTGCAAATTTTGTCAGGATTGCTTGTTGTGCAAGGATTTGGTAGTATAATAGGAAAAATAGTAGTCATAATATTAAGACTTGGCTTTGCCACCTGTCAGAAAAAAACATCTTCCCCAGTCAATTCTATTTAGGTGCCACAGACACTGTAACCCTCAAAATCTGCTGATGACAACTGACACATTTGGTAGTGTGTTACAGGAGAGCCAAATGCAAACAGCTGCAGAATTTGTATGGGAGGACGAAGCATTTCCTCTGCCCAGGCTGGGTCCTTGCAAGTGGGGGAATGAGGTGGAAGTTAATGTTCCAGAGGTCTAGTCAGCATTTGTGGGTGCAGACCTGTGAGTGGAGCAGTAAACTAACTTGTGATTAGGATTTCCAACTCTTCCATGCACATGAGGAGCAAAAGAGGCTGTTGCACATAATTGCTTCAAGTAATCTAACATGCATGACAGATTTTGGAGAAGAATGATGATGAAATATGTGTCAATTCATAAACTTTTTCTTGTGGGAGAAATGTCACTGCACAGAGCAGGGAGGTATTTTCCTCTTTCTGGCCGCAGTGTGGCTGTTGTTACCATATCCTTTCCCTGAAACCATACTCTGTCTCACTTGGAAAGAGACTGCTGAGCCAGAAAAAGCACAGAGTTCATGAATGAAAGTGGGTGAGTCTGGGAAATATTGACCTCTGTGGAAAGATTAAAGATCTTTAAGCAGAGACAGAGTTAACTTTTTTTCATAATAGCTAGCAAGAGGCTGTGTTTTGGATTTGCGCTCAGAAAAGTTGATAAGAAAGGAATGTTTTATAATTGTTGCTAGGATACTTCAAGGTCCTTCAGCCTCTTTGCTCTTTGCAGACAGGGCAGGGGCAGCTGGGAGGGCACCGCCCCAGTTACTAGCCCAGGATAGGGCACAGCCCCGGTTACTAGCCCAGGATTTGTTCTTCCGTTACTAGATTGAGAACCAGAGTGACCAATAATCTATTCCGTAACATACACTTCATGCCCAGTGTATAGGTGAGGACCCTTCCGGAGGATCGACCATTCGCCTTTTTGTTCCGGTGCCTTTTGGTTTCTGTGTCTTCTGCCTCTGGATCGCTCTCCCAAGGCCTTCCCCCCACTCCATGCCCTGGTCGGCTCTCAGTCTGGGACGCTTGGACTGTTATCTCCATTCCGTGAGTTTCGGGACCCTCCCTTCTCCAGGATCGTTAGCCGGGGCCAGGTGGTCACTTCGTTCTGTCAGCTCTCAGTCTGGGGTGCTCAGACTGTTTACTCCGGTCTGTGAGTGCCTACAGGAGCGGTGCACCCCCCACCTGGGGGAATCGTGAGTGTGGTTTCAGGACTCTCCTTGTTCTGGGATCAACTCTCCCTCTTCCGGGATCATTAGCCGGGAACAGGCCAAGTCCTTATCATCGGGTGGGGAGGGGTGACTGTGTGTCACTCATTTGTATATTTGTATATAGTATTATTTTCAATATTATTGTAGTTTAGTTATTAAATTGTCCTTATCTCAACCCATGAGTCCTTTTTCCCTTTACCCCAAAAACTGGGATACACATTTAGCAAAAGCCACTTGGCAAGTCAACACTAGAGGATCTGCCAATCGGGCTGGTCCTGCCCAGTCAGAACCTTTACGTACTACCCCTTTAACTCTCTCTCTCCTAACCTCGTATGGGGACGGGAATTGTGTGAGTGGGTGTGGTGGTTTTGGCCCCCAGCCAAGGGCTAACCCACCACAAAGATCAACTATTCAAGAAGTACAGATGTATTTAAGTTTACACCCAAAAGAAGTAAGCAGATGCCTCCAGTCATGTTTGCCAGCCTGGGACTGCATGTCCCCACTTGTCTCTACATCACAACTTGCAAACACACACTGAAACAGGCGTGCAGCTAGAGCAGATGTGAACTTCACAAAACATACATTTTTTTAATGAAAGAAAGAGTTACGTCTACATAGATAAAGGGATAAGCATCAGTAATGAAGAACTGGTATTTAGAACGCTAAAAGGAAAAAGAAAATATTAGGGCAGGATGAACAGAAGACCCATCAAGCTAAGTTTACCACATGGGTTGCATGATCAGTATGTCCCAAAAAATCCCCTGTGAACTCTCTATTGCTTGAAACACTGAAACCTTCTCCAGGTAGATTATATGAAGCAGTACTATAGAAAGTAATCCCTGGTGTGAAACGAGATGGAACAAATGACCCCTTCTTTCTATTTTTTGCTTACATAAGGTTTACATTGTGCTTCTCCCCTGTGTAATTCACACAAGCTCAGCACTGAAATTTACCTCCCTTTGTAAAGCAGTCTGCTGAAAATTGCAGTATAAGTGTTGGGTGGTGTGATTTGTCAGAGTGAAATAGCTTTTCACGTGGAATTGGTAAATTGTAGACAGGAAACGAAGAAAATAAGGGGACAGAAAATGAAATGTTAAAAATGAAATACACTTAAATAGAAAATTAGAAGTGCTTTTGAAAGAGAAGCAGCAGGCAGGACTATCAAGGACAGGGTTAGAGTCCTAGAGTAATCTCTGAGTTTTGTTTGTTTCTTTCTCCCAAGGATGAACACATTACTCTTTGTAATCTTGTTACATAAAGTAGATGAAAAGTTGTTGGGAAAAAATGAAACCCCACATTTCCTTATTATGAGCTTGAGCACCAGACTTTCTTCATTTTCTGGTCCTCTGTTGTTTTAGCCAAACTACATGTTCAATGTACCTGCAGGTAAAAGAAGCTTGTGATTTTGCTTGGGGCCCATTTCATATATCCTCTTGCACAGCAGGCAGTGAATTGGGTGATAATCTTCTTTCAGACTGACCCCAACTTTATGTAGTGAATTTAGAGAAATCCTTCAGGTCAGACTGGTTATTACAGCAGATTCTTCCTTCAAAAGGTACATTTTGGAATAAGAAACGGCAGGCAGTTCCCTTCTCTGAAAAATGCTATGCTGCCAGAAAGGATAACATCAGAAGAGGTAATTTTATTATTGTGGTCTGAAAACAGTATGAAGGGGGCTGTTATCACCCAAATGGTAACCGACATGACTGTGAAAGAGGCTGCTTCCTTACGGGATCTGCACTGTGGTTTACAGTGCAAGCTTACAGTGCAAGCAACTCAGACAGGAAAAAAAAATATAAGGGATTTCTACCTCCCTGGTTTGAATTTCTTGATAACTCCAGAGACAAATGCAGCCCCTCAGCCTCAATGTATGGTTGCACAGGACTGTTTTGTTGGTTTTGTACAGATCTTCCTTTGCTAAACTTCCTATAACCAAAATATCCAACTACGCGGAGAAACACCTCCAGCAAAAGGAAATAACCATCAATAGGGGTACAACGTAAGCAGGCCTACAGCTGGACCAGCCTTCAACCAAACGGAAATAGGAATTTTTAACATTGTCTTTCTTCTTTGGTAACGTGACCTATGAAAGAAGTCAACACAACTCTGCCTTGCAGGTGTTTCAGCTTACAAACATTTGTGATTAACCGTAAGGAGCCATTTGGTGGGTTGACCCTGGCTGGATGCCAGGTGCCCACCAAAACTGCTCCATCACTCCCCTCCTCAGCTGGACAGAGGAGAGGAAATATGATGAAGGGCTCATGGGTCAAGATGAGGACAGGGAGATCACTCACCTATTACCATCCCGGGCAAAACAGACTTCACTTGGGGAAATTAGCTTAATTCATTACCAGTCAAAATCAGAGTAGGGCAATAATAAAATAAAAACCGAATCTTCACCTTCACCCCACTCATCCCTTCTTCCTGGGCTCAACTTCACTCCCGATTTCTCTACCTACTCCTTCCCACTAGTGCAGGGAGATGGGGAATGGGGCTTGCAGTCAGTCCATCACATGTTGTCTCTGCCGCTCCTTCCTCCTCGGGCAAGGATTCCTCACACTCTTCCTCTGCTCCAGAATGGGGTCCATCCCACGGAAGACAGTCCTCCATGAACTCCTCCAGTGTGAGTCCCTCCCACAGACTGCAGTTCTTCACAAACTGCTCCAGCATGGGCCCTTTCCATGGGGTGCAGTCCTTCAGGAACAGACTGCTACAGTGCGGGTCCCCCATGGGGCCACAAGTCGTGCCAGCAAACCTGCTCCAGCCTGGGTTTCCCATAGGGTCACAGTCTCCTCCTATCAAGGAGAGGGTTAGAGTCCAAGAGTAATCTCTGCAGAGATGTTTCTCTCACATATTCTCACTCCTCTCTTCTGGCTGCTGTTGTGCAACAACTTTTTCCCTCAAATATAACAGATTTAGACATAATGTATAGCATATCCCAGAGGCGCTACCAGTGTTGCTGATTGGCTCAGCATTGGCCAGCAGCAGGTCCATGCTGGAGCTGGCTGGCATTGACTCTATGGGACATCTATGAAGCTTCTAGAAGCTTCTCACAGAAGCCATTCCTGTAGCCCCCCTGCTACCAAAACCTTGGCACACAAACCCAATATAGGCCAACAGGAAAGAAGAGAAAATATTTCTGCTAGCAAGGGACGACAAAAACAAAAACTATTAATTAAGCATGTTGTAAAAACATTATTTGTCACAACTCCTGAAGGTGGTGAGACTATTTTTTGTTCTATGTCAGTAATCTTTTGCAGGGTTATGATGGCATATGCAAAGATGGAGGTTTTATTCCAATTTCTAAAATGTCCTGTTAGTTTCCATTGAATATTGTTAGTTTTAGCCCTCTTCAAGCCTATGGATTCCAGACACATTTTTAAACCATTTGAAGAAGTTCTCTCATCTTTGGCCTTTCAAGCGTTGAAACTGACATTTTCCTGCTTTAGCAGCTCTTAAACTACCAATGAAAATACCAACGAAGATGCATTACAGCTGCCAAAGTACCCCTGGGATGATTATTTTAGAGTGAAAGCTCTGTCCTTTTCAGTCACAGCTACTTATGAGAAAAGGATCACAGAGATATGATAAAAATGCAGTGTGGCACCCACCAAAGTTCAAAAGTTGCTCTGTACTAAACCCTTTTTTCCTTAATCTGAATTTCTTTGTGTTTTCCTTTACATGGCTTTTCTAGTGACCTTATTACTGTAGAAGTGCTATTTTTTTCTACCTTGCTGAGTTGCTACTGAAGAATTTTGTCATAAAGTAAATGTTAAATAATGTTGATTAAATACTGATTATTTCAATGGTAAAAATGTTTCTGCAGCTGCACCTTATTTGGAAAACATGAACATTTAAAGATCAGGGAGGGGGCATATGTTCAAGTCTGGTGTTGCTAGCTGTAGTACTTGGTTTTAAGTGTTCTAACTTTGCACAGTGTTGTTTTAATATTAGAGTCTAATTTCAGATTTAATTGTGTCAACCTGGTGATTTCCTCACGGTATCCATAAAGAAAAAAAATTCCCTTTGTGAAGTGATGTTGATATGAAATTTAATTTAAAAGCCCAACTTCATCCTCAGATGTGTGAATATCTCTCTTTGTATACACACATCTATATGTGTCTGTGTGTGTATGTGCATGTGCATATAAATAACTGTAGTTTCTGAGTAGGAATAGACTGCCTAGTCTTGGAGAGGGAAGATTTCAACCTATTCCTTCTACCAAATTATAGTGGGTGCCAGGAATGGGTGGGCTGATAAGAAAAAAAAGAAGTGTGAGGTTGAGCCAGATGGATGGGTCTTGGGCAAGAAGTGTAAGATCAGATGGTCGTGGTGTTATAAACTAATGCTGCAGATTTTTGGAGCCATCTAGCAGCAGGCATGGATTTGTTACAGCTGCAGTAAGTCACACCACACCAATGACCTTCTCTTTAATTGTAGACTGGCATTTTCTTTTGCCATTTGGTAAATGCATGGGTGTCCTCACGGTCTTGTGATGCATCTGGTTGAAATCCTAAGGAACACTTAGGAAATTTCATGGCATGAGTGGACAAAGGAAGAGCAACTGATGTCATCTACCTGGACTTCTGCAAAGTGTTTGACACTGTCCCGCATGACATTCTGGTGGTGAAATTGGAAAAATATGGATTTGAAGGATGGCCCACCCACTGGATAAGGAATTGGCTGAATGGTTGCACTCATAGGGTAGTGGTCAAGGGTTCAATGTCTGAATGGAGAGCGGTGATGAGTGATATTCCTCAGAGATCGGTCCTGTGACACGTGCTATTTAATATCCTTGTTGGCAACGCAGAGAGTGTGATCGAGTGCACCCTCAGCAAGTTTGCCAACAACACCAAGCTGTGTGGTGCAGTTGTTGTACTGGAGGGAAGGGATGCCATCCAGAGGGACCTTGACAAGCTTGAGAAGTGGGCCCTTGCAAACCTCATGAAGTTCAACAAAGCCAAGTGCAAGGTCCTGCACATGGGTCAAGGCAATCCCAAGCACAAGTACAGGCTGGGTGGAGAATGGACTGAAAGCAGCCCTGAGGAGAAGGATTTGGGAGTGTCAATAGGTGAAAAATTGAACATGAGCCAGCAGTGTGCGCTTGTGGCCCAGAAGGACAAACAGATCCTGGGCTGCATCAAGAGAAGCATGGCCAGCAGGTCAAGGGAGGTGATTCTGCCCCATCCACTCTGTTCTCATGAGACCCCACCTGGAGTACTGCATCCAGCTCTGGGCCCCCCAATGCAACAAGGACATCGAGCTGTTGGAGAGGGTCCAGAGTAGAGCCACGAAGATGGTCAGAGGGCAGAACATCTCCCCTGTGAGGACAGGCTGAGAGAGTTGGGGTTGTTCAGCCTGGCTAAGAGAAGGCTCTGGAGAGACCTTATAGCAGCCTTCCAGTACCTGAAGGGGGCCTACAGGAGAGATGTGGAGGGACTTTTTACCAGGGCATGTGGCAACAGGATGTGGGGCAATAGATTTAAACTGAAAGAGGGTAGATTTAGACTAGACATAAGGAAGAAGTTTTTCACTGTGAGGGTGGTGAGACACTGGAACAGGTTGCCCAGGGAAGTTGTGGGTGCCCCATCCCTGGAGGTGTTCAAGGCCAGTCTGGATGAGGCTTTGAGCAACCTGGTCTAGTGGGAGGTGTCCCTGCCCATGGCAGGAGGGTTGGAACTAGATCACCTCTGAGGTCCCTTCCAACCCACATTATTCTGTGATTCTATGATTCTATGAAAACTGATACCCCAAGGAACGCTTAGAAAATTGACACTCCTGTGAGTGGCTCTGTGATGGTCTCAGACCCTCATGGGACCTGCAGAACAGGTTTCACTGTTTCCAAGCTATTCCAAAGCACAGGGGTAACTATGAACCAGACCATCAAGTACATTGAAGGGCTGTAGCAAATAAGTCTTAAAAAAGTCCCCCCAGAAATGGAAAGAAAAGTTTGAGAGAGCCCACCACATAACAGAGGGGCAAGATGTTCTCTTTTTCTGACAAGGTGTAGAGAATATGAAGAAAACATGTACTTCTATGTCTCTTCTTCATTCTCCAAGAGAGTTCTTCCTTTTGAGCACTAAATCACTTCTATTTCTTTAGGTTGTAGTGGAAAATGAGCAAATATTTTGACAATACCTGCAGACAGATGTAAGTGCTGAGTATTTTTACCCTAGTATTCTAGATTTTAAAGGGAATACTTAACATTCATTTACAGCACAATAATAGTTTAACGTATGCTCATATTAAAGAAGCCTGAAAATAGCAAATACAATGAGAATATAAATCAGTGGGACAGAAGAAAATAACTTGTGGAGATGATGAACAAAAGTGTTATGTCAAACACAGAGCACTAGAGAATATGCAACCTTAGTAAAAGACAAACAGATTGTTTTTTAATTTATGGTATTGTTTAAAATGTCCAGTCAAATGCCAAGCTGCTCAGTGTGCCCAGCCAAGAAAGGCTATGGGGTTATGTTCTTACTTAAAAAAAAAAAAAAGTGGGGGGAATAGAGAAGAAAAATTACAGTAATTCATGAAATCCAGTGGGAAAAAAAAATCTGTCACCTGTGAATACATATTGTGAAGCATTAACATCTACATTGCACTCTTTCTTAGAAAAAGGCATGTCTAAGCTATATAATTTAATTAATATTTAACCCTAATCTGTATGAAGAATAATTGGCTTATTTAAAAGCTGATTAGATTAGTGTTATTATGGTGACAACAGAGCAGTTCTAAGTACATCCCATTTAAAAAAAAAAAAGAACCATTGCATTGCATGGGAATGCTAGCATGAAGTGAAGCGGGCAGAGTTTTATTTAGGATGTAGCAAACAGGAGGATATCTGGATCACAGAGCTATTACTCTTTCTATGATACTGCACTTCATCAGTATGGTGAATAGGTAGAGGCTATAGAGGTAAAGGCTCCTATGCCTTTGTGTTAAGAGGAGAGAGATTTAATGATTACCCTTATGTGTTAGCTGTGAAGGAGCAGACAGCTTGGCAGCAGTCTGTCTGAGTTTAGTTTCAGTGTAAAAGCCCCAGAAGGTGAAAGTTTAGAAGCACAGAGATTCATGAAGACCTGACAAGTGGTAAGGAGAATGGGAAGCTGTACTAACCCAGGAGCTGATATTACTCAAAACTCAGTAGTGGTTTTCTCCAAACTAAGAATTTAAACGTATTATGCTGTATTTGTGTGCGTAAAAATCACAAGACAGATCACGACTACTCCTTCCCAACCCAGCTGAGACTAACTAAAAATTATATTTTAAGCATAATATCTAGTATTTCTTACTGTTTGGTTTTGTTTTGGTGTTTATTTTTTTTTGTTTGTTTGTTTGTTTGGTTGGTTTCTTTTAATTTACCTGCAAGTCATATTTCTGAGCTCTTCTGAAAATCATAGTGGCAAGAAATCCATATTCCCTCAATAGCTACTAAGGAATAAATCACCAATTTTTTTTTTTTTTTTTTTTTTAGGATGTTAAGAAAAGCACCTAGTATTTTGAGAGCCGAGATAAAACTGCAGTGGTGTTTCTGCAGTTTACAGGGTCATCTCCTCCTGTCAGGAAGGAGACAACATCCTCTGCATGCTGGAAGTACTTGTGTCTTTGGTTTTGTGTGTTGTGGTCAGACAGCTTTAGGGTCTAGAAAAATTGTTAGTTTCTCTCTGTGTGGGGACACTAGTCCGTGCTCTAGCCTTTCACCTCAATAGAAGGAACTTACAGCTTCTCAGTTCTCAACGTGGCAGCTCTTTCTGCAAAACCTGCAGGGATTTAATAACCTTCAACTTCTGTGTTAAATGTGATTGAAACTGGTGACTGGGACAGTGAAGTCAATAGGAACATTCACAGACAAAGGATGATGTCATAAATCTTGTTTACACACGAAAACAAACCAAAACCAGAGAGAAGCTGAGTAACCTATGTAAAAAATGAGGTATTTCATTACACTGCTTGGAGCTGGAGGACCAAATTTTTTTGTGAGTAGGTCTAATCCCAGAGACCTAGAGATACCTTTTATATTTTATGTTTTCTG
>NW_010128323.1:0-4288 GCF_000699245.1 Pterocles gutturalis | reverse complement strand
CCCTGAGAAAACTCAGTGCAATCTGTCCTTAAGCCAAGTGAAACTCATTACTAATATAACTCCACTCTAAGCCTGCAGGGAAAAAACTCACAGCCCTTGTAGGCAAGGTGAACCAGCTTCTGCTATGGCTTGCTTAGCCCACTGAAAACAGCAGAAATGAATCCTATCTCCATTGCCTTAGCTAATGCTTCTCTGGAAGTGGTGGTCATGCACAAATGTCACAGTAGCACCAGTGGGCATTGGAAATTGCATCTCCAAACAATTTGTCACCAGCCACTGCCTGCTTCTGAGGGATCCTTTGTGCCCCCCAGCTCCTGCTGCTGGGGAGGAAAGCAAGTCTGACTTTGGGAGGGGACACATGGGATGGCACTACACTGCTCTGCAGGTCCTGGGGATGCAGCCCTTCTCCGGCCACCTCACAGGGTTTCCCCCACCCCAGTCCTGGCCATGTCTGAGGAGACTGCTCACTGCACACGGTGTGCCGGAGGCTTTGCTCTTCCACCTGCAGTGTGTGCTATCAGGAGACTGAACAGCCAGGTGGGACACTTGGTGTGTGCTGGTCTCATCACTCTACTCTGGCAGACTCGCAAAAGGGGTGGCAATCTTTTTCATGGATCTTTCTTCCTTATACATATTAGTCATTGTACCCAAGCTTTAAATTTCTTGCCTGCATTCAATATGTCAGTCAGGAGACTGCAAATCCAGTGGGAGAACGGGTGTTTGTTTTACAGTTGATCAACTGTGTCTATTATGAATTGTGCTAACAAGCTACTTATTTCAGACTCTTACTTCATTTCATGGGTGTGACAGGATGGATGTTCGCAGTACTGTCAGCAGTTTAGAGCAAGGAATTGCACTGATTTTATCTCTGGCTTGCTCTCAGACTGTTGTACATGTTTTTTGACTGGTTTTGCCACTGGGCAAAGTTAACTCCCTTAAGGTGAGTAGGTATCTTGTCACTGGGACTGAATAAAATTGGCATTATTTTGTCTCTGTATGTGGTGCTCTCTTGTCAGAATTTACCTTGGCTCATACAATTACTTTTTTGTTCACATTTTCAGTCATTCAGAAAGGTACTGTTGGCTGGCTACCTTTTGAATGGTTGGCATACTTTATGGCTCTGGCTAGCAAGGTCACTTTGTGAAAACGGACAAGTGCAGAAAAAATAAAAAAGAAGCAGGAAAATAAAGTAAATAAAAATCTGCCTATTCCAGGGTATGCCTCAGAAAAGACTGAGTTATATCTTTTTACTCTCACCTGTTACCAAGCACAGAAATACTAAGCAACAGTCTGGTGAAGGGTGCCAAAATTAATCTTTTGTTTTCTAGAAGGAGACAGCAGCACTCCATAAAATGTCACCTACCGGTATCAACTATGAACTGCAATGTATGTTTTCCTGTGTGTGTGATTTTTTACACTTTTGTGAGTTTTACATGCATGCATACAAATACAGTTATATAGTCAAATACACTCACGTATGCACACACAAAGTCCACCAGCAGGTCAGTATCACACTGCTACCAAGAGTTATTTACAGTTCCTAGGCCATACAGTGTAGTGTGAATTATCTAAATACACTCTGTATGTGTGGGGTTAGCTAGGAAGAGACAGTTTTCCTCAAAAAAATACTTGAATTTCACAATGTACCATTGCAGGACACCAGCACTAAACAGAAGCAACATGCTAAATATTTCCTTAAACATAAGGAATTCTATACTATCGATGGAAGTGTTTTGCTCTCGTTTAAGAAGACCCTTAATAGAAGCAAGAAATAAATCCTTAGGAGAGAAATCAGTCTGAGTGCGTACTCTGATGTGGTTTATCTTTTTGATTCAAAAAGCAGTTGCTGACTCTGTAGAAAGGCAGGATTGGAAACTGAATTACTTTGAACTGGTGAAAAAGATGGGCAATGCTTAATCTACACTGCAGCTGGCTGTTGACAGGTTCTCAGTAACAAAAAATGTAATTCCCTAGCTATCATTTCCTTCTTGAGGGAATATAGTGCAATCGCTGACAATCTCTGTACCCATGCTCTCCAACTGTAAGAAGGGAATAATAACTTCTCCTTTGTAAGTTTTGATGAGGGACAGTTCATGTAAAAAAGACAAATGCTTAAGAACTCAAAGTTCAAAATGCATTTGTATTTGCAAAACACCTCTCTATGCAGGTGGAGAGGATCCACCACCAAAGGATCCTACACCAGCAGGAAGTTGGAAGCAGTTATGCAGGAATTTGGTAGCAGTTAGGGCTCACCTTAGTCAGTTCAGGACTGTGGCTCTTTTAGTATATTACCTATTAAATGTGCTCAGTGCTAGAAGAATGAAGGCATGAAATGCAATTATAGCTGTGACAGTGTGATACTTGCAAGTAAAGCAAGAGCTATAGAAATATTTTAGGTTAGGACAAAGGATATATCAAGCTACTGTTTTATTTCTTACATGCTGCAGAAAGTTTTCAGGTAGTAAGCAGATTGGACATACATTCCCCATCGTGGAATGAGCAAAATCTGAACCTTATTCAGTTGAAAGAACAGAATCAAATGTTTTTAAAACAGGGCTATATTCCAAGAGCTAGTCTCTCTCAAGAAATGCTGGTATGCTGATGTTGCAGTGTTTTGGTTTTTCTCTGATCAGACTGAGTAATTACCTGCCTGAGCCTCTGGATAGCTAATTGAGAGAAAAAATGGCAGACAAAACATGGACATCATGCACTTCTAATGTATTTTTGAGAAAAATATATAACATTTTTTCAGATTCTTGGTACTACACAATCACATCTTACTGTGGAGATCTTTCCACTAATCCAGGTAGAGATATCCCCAGTTTACAACAGCGTAATTAGTGAAGCTGGTTATCAGATAAATGCTTTCTTGTATTGGTGACTCCTTCCCCCTTGTAAGGGGAGGAAGGACAGGAGGGCAGTTTGGAGGGATGGTGAGCTTTTCATCTTGTCGGAAAGATTCACAGTTTAGTGATAATCATAATTTTATTCAGGACATGTTTGCTGTGAAGCAATGCAGATGCAAACCCCTGATTTATCTCTGGCTACTAGCCGTACTAAATTGGAAAAGGAAAAAAAAAAATCTTTTGTTATTTTCTTTATATGTCTAATTAGTTATTAAGACTACAACAGCATTTTTATGAAAGGAGGTATCTAAGACACGTTTTTGGAATTGCAGTAGTAACAACATTTGGTTTGTGTGGTAAACAGAAGCCTTTTGGCAGTGGGATGCTTTAGTTTTGAAAACTGCCAAAAATTATTTGCTTATGTACGGAACTGCACTTACTCACTGTGCCTGTGAGTCATTCGGAAGCAGGACCAGTGTAAACATAGTGCTGTAGTAAAAAGGTAGGTGTGCAGAAAACGTGCATTACTATGCTGGCAAGCTAAACTACAGGCAGTACCCTGTCATTAAGCAGGAAGAAAGGGGAGGTAGGGGGGGAAGAGCTGAAACCGAGCCTGAATATTCTAATGTAATTTGGAAGGGTCTACAGAGTAGTCTAAATGATAATGGTTTTTGACAGTTTGATATGTATTTATAGCTGTTGCCAGTCCTGCCTGAATATTATATAGGATTATCTGGGATTTTCTGGGTTTATCACCACAGGCATGCAGGATTAAAAGGCTGATGAAGTCAAAAAGAATTACTCAGCCAATCCAATCCCTATACTTATATAGCACCCTTCACACAAGGTCCCAGAGTGCTGCACAAGAAATACAATAACTGCCAGAAAGGACAGTGAAATAAAAATCTGCCATCTAGACTTGAAATCCACTGCAGAGCAGGGCTACAGGGTATCTCCTAATGAAAGCTTCCAAAGGGTCAGTGCCCAGCAAAGCAAAGGGAGGACCAGTCATCAGGCTCCTGGTTGATAACGTTAAAGACATTTAGGGCTATTTTAGTGCTCAGTGCTTTCACAGTTGGAGTATACAAGAAGCTACAAATTCCCAGAGGCAGCTAGAAGCTAGATGAAGGGATCTTCAAGTAAAAGTGAATACAAAATACATAGGATTTCCCTGTAACACAAACCCAGTAGTCCGTTTTACCTGCAGCTTTTATCTAGTGCTGTCCAATCCCTGTTATTTTTCCATGTGAAGTGTTCCTAAAAATTTTACCTTCAAACTGCTGTAGCATCCATGACGCAGACACATGAGGTTTTCCTGATTTTACACATGTCACGGTACAATCATAGAATCATAGAATCATTAAGGTTGGAAAAAGACCTCAAGGATCATCAAGTCTAACTCTCAACCCACAGCACCTAAACCACTAAACCATGTCCCTAAG
>NW_010128322.1:2135-2397 GCF_000699245.1 Pterocles gutturalis | reverse complement strand
GAAGGACAAACTTCTCCTGGCGCTGTGTTTCCGTGTGACGCGTCCTGTGTCCCCCGTTGGCAGGCGGGCCCGGTGATCAAGGGGAAGATCCCCAAGGACAGGGACGGGAGGCCCAAGCAGTTCGCGTTCGTGAATTTCAAACACGAAGAGTCGGTGCCGTACGGGCTGAGCTTGCTGAACGGGATCAAGCTCTACGGCCGGCCCATCAAAATCCAGTTCCGATCAGGTACGGCTGGGGGAAACGCCCGATAAAACCCCCCCC
>NW_010128322.1:0-2100 GCF_000699245.1 Pterocles gutturalis | reverse complement strand
GGTTGATATTGAATTGCTCGAAGCGCACGTGGTTCCTGTCAGCCTCCTGAACCGTTTTGTTTCTCCCCAGGGAGCAGCCACGCGTCTCAGGACAGCAGTCCCGCTTGCTCCCCGCACGGAGCTGCCAACGCCAGCCCCTCGGGCGTGCCGCTCCTGGCATCAAACCCCAGCAGGTACGGATTCCCTCAGCACACCCTGTAAGTACACCCACCAGGGAAAGTAGAAAAGAGTGTTCCTGTGGTTCACGGCATTTCTGGCTCTCTTTCCAAGCACCATTTCTTCCCTGTGGAGCAAACACTGGAGTTCCTGGCACCCTGCCTTCTTGGCGCCCAACATCCCAATGCCAAAAGAATAGTGTCATGTTTTCGTGGGAGCACAGGAAAGATCTGGTGATGTGAAGTGGGGAGGGTGCTGCCAAATGCACAACATGGGCGCATCCGCCCCCGTTTCTGACCACAGTGGTGAGCTCAAGCTTGGACAGTTATCTTGTTTGTAGCAGGAGAAACACAACTAGGCTGCAACTGCCCCTCGGGCTGCCATAGTCTGGAGTTTAAGGGTAAAATTCCTCATCTTTTTTTTTTTTTTTTCCTGCAGATACGACAGGAATTGTGATGGTGTGGCGGCAGCAGGATTCTCGTCAGTGCAGCGGGCTCTGGCGTCTGGTGACAACCTTCAGAGACAAGCGGTGGTACGCCGTTCGCTTGTGCTAACAGTGCCTGACCCTGCCGTTGCCCATGGGCGATGGACAACACGTGACAGAGCTGTCTGTTTTTGACTACCTGTTTGCTGTCACAATTCCATTAGGCTGTAGGAATCACAGAATCACAGAATGTTAGAGTTTGGAAGGGACCTTGAAAGATCATCTAGGAATGTACTTTTGGAGTGTCGAAATAACAGTTCCAAAAGATTTACAGCTCCTGGTAGGGAGGTGGTTAATGCTGGGGAGGGCTGCGAGCTGTAGCTGAAGCTGTGGGTAACAGCTATTCTGTAAGGTAGCGTTCGGTCTCATTTCCAGCCCAGGAACTTTCATCTTCCCCCGTATTTACAGCGTGATTAACGTGGTTCAGAGACGAGCTCGGGGGTTAGCTCCTTTCCGGGTTCTGGTGCTCTGCTGGGGAGCGAGGGCAGCGAATCCACCGACCCTTTTCCTCTCCTCTCTGCAGATGACCAGCGCCATGCGGCAGCAGCCTCTGTTTGGGGGAAAGTACGAGCAGCCCGGCTTCCCCCTGCCCGCCTACCAGCACCCTCCTCATGCCTTCCACCCCCCGCCAGCCTCCCAGATGCCGCGGCGCCCAGAGGTGCTGGCGCTGCGCAAGGGCAGGCTGAACACCCACCCCTACCA
Source organism: Pterocles gutturalis (assembly GCF_000699245.1). Taxonomy (NCBI): domain Eukaryota; kingdom Metazoa; phylum Chordata; class Aves; order Pterocliformes; family Pteroclidae; genus Pterocles; species Pterocles gutturalis. The sequence goes on along the minus strand of NW_010128322.1, from coordinate 758 downwards.
CACCGACAGCTGGCACTTTGGCCGCGAGCAGCGCTTTGGGGAGTGGGGACCCGACTACGGCCGGGCCAAGAGGGAGGAGTACGGCTTCGATGAGAGGGGGCACAACGCCGAGCACCACTACAGGGGGGGGCAGAGAGGAACCTGCCTACGAAGACTGGCACCGCGACGGCTGGAGCCATGACTACCGGCAAGAGAGCTACAGAGAGGCCAAGTGGCACCCGTCGCGTCATTAACACCCCTTCGGTGGGCTTTACGGGACTTCACAGCAAAAAAAAAGCTCAATCTATTTCTTAGCAAGTATTTGTATGAAAAAAAAACCAACCCACCAAACCCTAACCCATCCAAGTTTTAATGTTTGTAAAACTACTAGCAGCGTAATCCTCCCAAACTAGCCTCTTTTAAACGTGTTCACGCTGGACCTCGGGGCTTTTTGCAGGAAAAAAAAAAAACAAACCAAAAACGCGCCAGTTTGGGGGAGATCATCGGAGGGTAGCGCGTGGGTATTTTTTAGCGCGGTGGAAGTTCCCGTCTCTGTATGGGATGCACCTCCAGCCTTTCGCAGTGGTTTTGATATGGGATCGGTCGATATTCCTTGGTTTGGAGCAGAGCCATTAAAAATCTCCCTGGAAAAAAACAACCAAAACCTGTGGATCAACCGTGCTCGTTGCAGCCGGGGGCCTGGGGCACCGCATCCAGCGCATCCCCCCGTTCCCTCCGGGATCGGAGAGTCTCCGGCCGCTTTTCCCCGCCCGAGCGCG
>NW_010128321.1:63015-63899 GCF_000699245.1 Pterocles gutturalis | reverse complement strand
GCGAATCCACCAGCAACCAGCACTGGGGAGACAGCACGGCCAGCCGTGGGCAGGACAGGGATGGGGACAGGGACAGGCCCAGCCACGCTGGAGCAGAGGCACAGGACATCGCGGGTGCGTCTCCCTGGGGTGGCTCACATCCTGCTGACCTGAATTCCCACAGCCTCCAAAATCCGCAGCGTGGGTAAGTCCTGAGCCTTCAGCGTTGGAGCATCTGCTGCCCCTTCATGGCTTTTTTTTTTCTTTTTTTTCCCCACCCCTTTCCCGGGGGTTCCGAACCCACGGCCTGTCCCCACCCGCTCTGCCCCCCTGTAACTGCATAGTTGGGGTCCGGCCGCCTCTGCTTGTTCTGAGCCCAGTGCCCCGGCTCGCTGCTGCCCGTCCTGCTGGTAGGAAATGCAGCTTCGGGCGCTTTGGTTCCCTCTCTGCACCCACCCCATCCTACCCCTGGGACCCCCCCATTCAGCCAGGAGAGCCCCTGGCCCGCAGCGCTCCAGGGAAGGGGGGGCGCTGAATGGAAGAGGCGTTCGTTAAACCTCGTTGTGAAGCCTTCACGTGCAATTAAAGCGGCGTAAGTGCCGAGTGGGTTGATTCACCAGCGAATTGAATTAAGAGCACTTGAAATTTGGAATGAGGCTCCCTCCTGGGGATTTAACGTGGTTTCACTAATACACTTGAGAAGACGGTGTGGGTTCATCTTCCCGAGCATCCCTGTGCAGCCAGGGCCCTGCTCTGGGGTGGGCAGGGGGGCTGCGGGACAGGGGAACCCCCCCCAATCCTTCCTGTTCACAAACATTTTGGTGTGTGCAGGCGGTGACAGGGCAGCAGCCGTGCCTGGCTCCCACCCACACCTACTGGTGAGCCAGGAGGTCCCCCAGACCTTC
>NW_010128321.1:62489-62818 GCF_000699245.1 Pterocles gutturalis | reverse complement strand
CCCTCCAGCAGCCGCAGCGGAGACCAACTGCACGAGCCCTTCACTGGCGCTTAATTACACCCAGCAGCAATTACCGTAATTCTTTCCAATTGCTGGCTAATGAAGTCACAGCTCCCCTCGTGCCCAGACCCCCCTCGCTGCACAGCGCAGCGCCACTGCCCTGAAGTGCCGCCACTTTCCCAGGGGAGGTTTTGGTTAAGGGCTGGCACAGGGCGAGTGCTGTATGTACCGTTGTTAAACCCCTCAGCCCCCCGCTCCCAGCACCTCGGGGCCGGTGCCGAACGAGCCGTTGGTCTCGTCGCTGCTTCTTGAGGGGTGACACACGCTCG
>NW_010128321.1:62219-62444 GCF_000699245.1 Pterocles gutturalis | reverse complement strand
GTTTGGGTTCGCTCTGAAACCAGCAATTGCCACCGCCCAGCCCTGCTCCGGGCTGCCAAGCTCAGGTCAGCACAGCCCGGGCACACGCACGGGTGTATGCAGCACTGTCCGTCCCCATGTGCGCAATCCCAGCTCCTGCAGCGGCCCCGCAACCCATCCGACCCAGCTCACCCGCGGAAGGGAGGCAGCGCAGGGACACGCTGGGGGTCAGAGCGGGTCTGTGCT
>NW_010128321.1:56388-62191 GCF_000699245.1 Pterocles gutturalis | reverse complement strand
GTCCCAGCGAGCAGCAGCCGCACGCGAGGCTGGAATCGACACCCAGCTGCTGCTGCTGCTGCACAGAAACTGGAAATGGGATTTACTGTGACACTAAATCCCGCTCTGCTCTGGGGAGACGGGGCTTTCCTCTCCCCAGCCGCTGTTGTTCCCCAACAGAGTGATTACAGAAGTTACAGCCCTTGGCCACGGACCAGGATGTGCCGCTCCTCTCCAGCCCAGCGCCATTCTCGGAGGAGGAAGAGTTCGCAAAGCACAGAGCCGGGGTTTGCAAACCCGCTTGTCATCGGGTGGGACCATATCCATTTATCACCAACTAGATGCTCAAAAAGTTTAGAGCATAAAATAAACTAACATTCATTTAAAAGCTAAATCCGTATAAATTTGTCTGTCCCTCTTAATATGTGTTTGGGGTTTTTTAAAGCTCATGAATCGATTGCATTTTTTCGGGAGGAATGTCTTTATTTTGAAGAGAGCCACTGAAGGGCCCAGGGAATGGAACCTTGTTAGTACCAGGAAAGAAAAAAAAATCCTATTGTGTAAAAGCACTTAATAATTATATAAGACAAGAAGATCTACAGCTTACCTATTTCATTAACCCTTAAGTGCCAGGGGAAGGAGCACAGGAGCTTTACGCTCCCAGCAGCTGCCTGGGTGGATGCTAAAGGTGTGTGAAGACTCATCTCTAATTCAGCTGTTCACCGTGGGGACGCAAGGGGCTAAAGTGCTTGAAAACACACTAATGTGGCAAAAATCCCCAATAACTATTTAGCTTAATTCTGATCAGCATTTTGGTGACATGACAGCAATAACCTTGATATAGCAAATGAGAAGCTGATCAAGAGAAATAACACTGCCAAGGATCGCCTCTAAAACATATCTGCAGTTTAAGGCGTTACCCACGGAGCAGGCTGCTTTCCGTTTCAATGGATGCTTCAGAGACAGCAAACACGACTTCGACCTGCGCAAGCGCTTCTTCTCCAATAGTGGACTTTATTGTGGCTAAGTGTAAAAACACACTGAAATTCATAAAATTTAAATAAGAGAGTGATTATACCTTGGAGCTATAGTTATCACAAATAATGTACGGTCTGAATTGCAGCCTGAGCAAACAGGATTTGCTGGGTGCCTTTGGAAGCCCAAGGCGGGATGCAGAGCAATTATGAGAAATGAGTACAAAGCCGATTTGCATCTGAATGGCGGGGAGGGGGAGCAGGGGCGGGCTGGGAGCCCGCTCCATTCACAGCACCACAATACACCCGCTGGTAAAAGCAACTTTATTAGTGTCCCGCAGCAAAGTACATCAGCAATTTGTAACCAGGCATTAAAATTCCCCGTCCGGTGTCGTACAGAAGTAATCAGCTGCCTCCATGATTGTGTGTTTGACTGGATTTGCTCTGGGTGCTCCCCCAGCAGTGACGCCCATGAAAACCCCTGCGAAAGGCCGGCGGGGACTCTGGCACGGTCAGCCGTGGGTGTCCCGTACGCCAGGCATGGGTGGGAGCCACCCGTCAGGCAAATGGATCCAACGCTGCCCGGGAAAAGCAGCGTCACAGAGCCCTGCACAGGGAGCACGTCTCCAAACACGACCCCGCCCCGGGCAGGGGGACACGGCTTTTCCAGATGTTTCCCAGCTGTGCTCACAGCGGTGCAGCGGCACAGCTAGCGCCTGATGGATTTTCATACTCCTCTGAGCACACAGAGCTTGTTCCCTCTCCACCCCTGAATGCACTAATACATACAATACTTGAATTAATTTTTTTTAGAGTGAAAAGATCTGATTTTCCTCTCTTGATCACAATACGGAACTGCAGTCTCCGAGTAGCATGATTCAGCTGTTAGTGTTAACCGTTAGTGTCACTGTAAAATCCTCTTTGGTTATAGAATATTTTATTTAAAGCAAGATTATACAAAATAATTTTAAGCTAGAAATACACCCCTGAAATCTAAAAGCAATCTAAATTAACACACTTCCGCAGGCTGAAGCTATGTTGATAGGACTTATAAATTTGAGGATTTCCCCACGTAATCTAAACAAAGTTATCAAAATTATATTAAGTAAATACATTTTGAGGAATAGTAAACTTCTGAAAAATCCTTAGAATATTAAAAGTAGAGTTCTGGAAGTAGCAGTAGTGGGCTAGAGAAAAAAAAAAATAACCAAGACAGAGACCTCTCTTTAAATACTCTCCATCGCCTTGAACTCGCTGAGAGCCTGCACCGGGTTGACGTGTTTCTTCTGAGACGCTCTCTTGATTTTCGTTTGGGTTTCGTCTTGTTTCTCCCTCTTGACCAGGGGTTTCTTCTCCGGAGCCTTCATCTTCCAAGAGACGGCGGGCAGGTTGAGCGAAGCCATGCCCTGGGACTTCTGGTACTTGGTCGATGCCACGTAGGAAGCCTTCACGGTCTGCACCACCGCGTTCATCAGGTTCTTGGCTGCTTGGATCAGAGACATGGCGCTGTCCACCTGCCGAACGGAAACAGGCAGCGTTACACGCCGTGCAGCCCACACAGACACAGCATTCCAGAAAACAGCAGAGTCCTGGGGCGTAAAACTGATCTTTCTGGGTTTGCTTTGGAAACCTGAGGTTCCAAACTCAAGGCGGTGTTTTTTGTTGGACACTAAGTGCTAAGACCCCACCTCATGCCACCAAAAAGAGCAGCGCAGGGTTTGCCCGTGATCCGGGCCTGCTCCATATTAATGGCAATCGGAAAGGTTTGTGTGCTGCTGTTTGCTTTTGTGACTAAGCTTTAGCAGTAGCTTATTCTCTAATGAAAGTAATAAAGCCGTAGCATCTTAATCACCAATAATAAATATTTAAATCAGTTGAGAATATGAAGTTGTATTGGAAAGGAAGGAACACAACCGCATCTTCAGCCAGGCCTGGAGCCCTCTCCCAGGTGGTTCCTGAGTTACAAGAGCATTAAAATGAGCAAAAAATTGCATTTGCCAAAGCTTTAGCGGATGGCAGAGATGAAGAGCCAAAAAGGGGGTGGGGGGGAGAGAGTGGGGAGGACCAGAGAGGTGACCTCAGCTGGGACCCCCTTCTCCCAGCACTGGTGCCCTGCTCCGGGTGGGACCTCTGGCTGTGGAACCCCAAACGGTCTGGGCAGGGCTTCGGTCTTGGGCAGGATTTCCGCATCTCTGGGGACACAAGCTCAGCTGCCTCCACACACTGCATTTCCAGTGTTCTAGACATCTAAGGAAGGTTTTGGGAAAAACCTCGAAGCCATCGCCTATCCAGCAGCAAAATAAACTGAGCAGGAGGCTGGTTGCTTTTCTTACGGTGCCGGTGCCTCTCCATCACGCTGTGTTGCGAGTACCACAACGGCAGATCTGACCTGTGCCCTCCAGCAAACCAGCGTCGTCTGCTCTCCTCGCCCCAGCCATCACGCTGGAAAACACCTCCGCTGCATGTGACTGCTTCCAGGAATCTTCACAGCAGGAAGAGCCCCATTAACCGCAATGAAAGCGAGGAGGTACTTTTCTAAATGAATTGTCGGTGTGCTTAGGGTGCATGCTCTTATTGCCTTGGCTAGAGCTCTGTTTCACTAAATTTCTGCCATATATGGATGGGGGAGGATGTTAACATTGGAAGAGAATTTTACTTTTAGACAGGTGAAGCCCCTGGACTGGCAGAGGTCTTCATCTGATAATCTGATAGCAGCTTAACACTACTCCTGGTGATATTACCCCAGTGGACAGGCTGGTGGAGAACAGATAAAACCAGGAGATCAGCCTCCAGCCGGTTCATATCACTGATTTATGGCAGACGGGTACGTAAATGCTGAAGCCTCTGAATAACTGCAGTAAAACCCCAGAGTACCTATTATTGCATAATGACACATCGACTTCTTTGACAGCACGATGCCTTCAGCCCTGCAGCTGACAGGAGGTCAGGCAGGCCACAGAGACGCACAGCAACACGTTCCATTCCATCTCGGCACTCGGCTCCGCTGTGCTGGAAATCCAAGCAGTTGGAGGCGCAGCGGAGAAGCCCATCTGCCCTGCCGAGGGGCCGAGCTGATTGAGTGTGGTCCATCCCCCCCCAGGTTTCTGCAGACCTGCAGCGGCTGCTGCTGTCCCAAAGTGCTCATTCTATCACTCTAGCTTGTTTGTGGGGGAAAAAAAAGATGTGCTGAGAAGTTTAGGCATTTGAAATACCTAAATGGCAGAGGGTGGTGAGTTTTTTTCCAATTTGCTTTTAAGGATTCAAACAGCAATATTGGACTATGAACCATTTCTGTCCCTTCTTCAAGCTTCCTGCCTCAGCAATGACATGGATGGGCAAAAGCACCAGTGATCAAACATACCCATCTAGGGCGAGGGACAATATGCCAGAAGAAATCAAGAATTTAGCTCTACTTCCTTCCCCCCAAGATATTCATGATATAGATTCCCCTTAGGAGGAAGTATTCCATGAACTACAGTGAAAAAATAATTTGCTAAGCAATGGCTAGAATAAGGAAGCGGGCTGGCCTACGGCAGCTTTCAGCTGTCATAAAACAGAGCAGCCACTCAAGATCCCCGCACTCCGCAGGGCACAGCTACTCTGAAATATTAACATCTCCGGAGCATTCCAGGACCCCAGTGTGTTCCAAGGCCGTGCAGAGACATGGGGTAGATTTAGCTATGCCAATTAAAGTGATTTAACCTCTTAGTAGTGAAAGACAGTCTGGAAAAACAGGAGATTACACAAAGGTGAAGTGAATCTGTCCACAAACACAGCTGAGTAAGGAAAAGTGAGGTGTGCATATTGCCCCCTTTCAAACAGTTAAGCATTTCCTCCAAGAACAGTGAGGCTGCTCCAAAATCTCTCGTCTATATTCTGTAGTGTTTAGCATAAAAGTTTAGCTTGGAATAATTTTTACCCCTGGAAGAAAAACTGCGTGAACCAGACATGTCCTAGCTCATACATACCCCAGACACAACCAGCTCCCCGCCGAGGTTCTGCACTTCAGCCTTCACCTTGCTGCAGATATTCAGCTGATGGCAGTACAGGGCGATGCGCTGCAGGTAGGCGAGGAGGTCCTGCTTGCACGCAGAATCGGGGCACTGCAAAACAAAGGTGAAGTTTTACTTTGCAATCACGAAAACTGGAACAGAAATCATCTGGGGAGAAAAGAGAACTCCATTCTGAAATAGCAAACGTGCTCCAGAGATTATTCCACTTTGCGCCTAGCTTTGGGTTTCAAAAGACAACTGAGCACTACATGGGCATCACTAAATACATACAGAAAACCAGAGGTGATAAACATGGGCTGTCAGAATGCAGGGGCAGTGCTGGACAAAATCACCGGGGCTCCTTCCAGCTGCACGGCTGCCCTTGAGCTCCCTGCGAGGAGGAGGGAGAGGAGGAGGGCTGACAAGGCTTTCCAGAGCAGGTTTGTTAACTACAAAAGGTGCTTCCTGTACACTTTACGGGACACAGCAGCAATGATTTGACATCCAAGATCTCAAATTGCAACCAGCAGATGTTACCAAATCCAGCCTCAATTTCCAATCTGAAGTTATTTTAAGCCAGGAGATGATAAACCCTGCAGTTACTCAATTATATCCAGCAAAGTACATCTTTTCCTGACTCCTGCTCCCATTTCTTAGCAGCATGGAAACTAGATTCCTCACCAGGCACGAAATAAAATTTTTAAAGTGCTTGCTGGAGCACTCATCCGTAAGATAAAAGTAACTTTTTCAGCTGTGCCATTGAAAGACTGCGTAGGTACTGGAGACTGCAGTGCAGTTCAGAACGCTGTTTTCTCGGGCAGAAACAAAGGGCCATCCCTTCCTTGGCAGAGCCGAGCG
>NW_010128321.1:55945-56357 GCF_000699245.1 Pterocles gutturalis | reverse complement strand
CGAGATGTTCAGGGAGCCAGTCTCACGCTGCATTTCAAAACAAGAGAAGCCCTGCTGAGGGGCTGCCACGGTCCAAAATGGGATCTGCAAGCAGGAGACAAAAAGGCTCTGGGAAGCCTTTTGCTACCCACGCCAGTCCTGCAGTATCTTTAAAACCGGCAGCGAGCGTGGTGGCCAGCATCGCATCTTTAAAGATAACGGGCATCTCAGCTCTGCCAGCACGCTCGGGCTGCGTGAAGACCAGTGACGGAAGCAGCTGGCACGCACTGAACGCCACAAACCCTTCGCCCACCAGCCTTTCACGCTGCTGATGAATAAAGCCAAGGTCGAACCACGCTCCTGCCCTGGGCATGCAGCACGAGCAGGGCACCTAGGGCTGTGCACACCCCGGCACCAAACATCTCGCGACAGG
>NW_010128321.1:29954-55921 GCF_000699245.1 Pterocles gutturalis | reverse complement strand
CGTGCCTCCTGCCGTCCCTGGCTGTGCTGCGAGCAGTGCCTGTACAACAGATTTTAAACCAGCTGGGATATGTTCATGGTGGCGGAGGCTACTGCAATAGGGATGTTGGGGATATTATGGACAACATGTTGTTGCCATGGTCTGGCAGACCCCGCAGGGATCTCCATCCTTCCTGGATGTCTGCGCCCCATCTAGAGACGCCTGACATCTCCAGCACCCCGGGTCTGGGTACACAATCCCTTCTCACTCAACGCAGGCTTTCCAGCACCCACCCCACACAGGCACTTGTGTACAGAATCCAAACGCTTCTCCCTGGCCCCACAGTTTGGCTTGACACACGGACACAGGGCACAGCACCCTCTGCTCTCCCCTCTGGGCAGCACGGCACCTGCGGGTCTGCCCCACCAGCCGCTCGTCCCGGAGAAGCCTGGCACTGTTCCAGACAAGCACCAAAAACTCCAGAGAAACCACCAGCGGCCACCGTGATTCACCAGTGTCAGATGTGACAAGGAGATCTTGCTCTAAGCAGCGCCCTGGCCCTGCGAAGATCCAGAACTGCACAGGCTGCAGAGCTCTTCTCCACACACCCCTGCTCACAGCAAAACCCCATCGCATCTAGTACCTTGGCCGGTACAACCGACTGCCGAATGAAGATTCCTAACAGGCACGGGATGCTTGGGAGAATAACCTTAACTGCAGCAGCCATTTACTACTTGAAGCTTCCCTGCAGCTCAGGTTCATTGTTCGTGGCCACGCTCTCTCCTCTCCTTTCAGAGGAAGGTAAAATCCCCTCTGGGGTGCCAGCAGCGGGGTCTGAGCCCCCATCTCACTGCAGACCTTCTCTCCATAGCTACCGTTCTAGCTGTACACGATGGAAGGAGGAACCGGCACAAAAGGAGACGGCAGCAGAGCGTTGTGCTGCACCAGCAGTGGTGTGCACACAGCCGCTCACCTTCACACGGAGCGTTTGCTTCCCACACCAGTAACTGATCCACCAAAACAGACACTTAACTCTGAGAGGAAGGTGAGTGTAGCTAATACATACATTTGTTTTTTCCAGGGTCAGAACAAGTGGGGTTTTAAGCCACTGTGGTATTTCAGCGAGGCAGAGAGAAAAGAGGTGCACTCTGTGCTGCATATCGAGGTGCCTCTGCGGGGCAGGCGGCCGAGCTGGATCCAAGGCAGCACACACACGTACGCACAGCGCACTACAACAGGGTTTTTGGCAAGCTGGGAGCAGCAGATCAGGCTGTGTAACGCAGCCTGTGGACGTTTGGATGGCTTTACGGGCATGTCACCCTGTGGGTCCATAAACTAACAGAAATCACCTTCTTCTTCCCAAGGAAAGCTCATGGAAACACCCGAAGTATCTACAACTCTTATGTAGGCATGTGGCTTCCATCAGTGAAGTGAGAACCGTGAATAACAAAGCAGGAAAGCTTGCAGGTTAATTTTTTAAGCTAATCAATATTAGTCAGCAGTGTAAGATGTTTTAGAGAAAGTCCACAAATAGCATCAGCCAAAGAGCTAATGAAAAGCTGAAATTACCATTTTGGAAAATGCTCTCCATCTCCCCAACAGCTCATCTAACAAAGTGAACAAGCAGCACAGCGGCAGATTGAATTGAATGTTGACAAATGCACAATACGGCACATCAGAAGGACCGCTAAACAATTCAAGGTACTTTATGGGTTGTGAGTTTATGGAAACCATTTAAGGAAAGACACTCTCAAAGAAAGAGGCTGCAGCATGTTTACCGATGGCTGAAGGAGGCGGCAAACCATCAGTGGGGGAAGCAGTGGAATAGGAAATATTATTCGGTTGTATATATCAACATGACATGAGCTGGAAAACCACGTCCTATACTGCGTGTGCTATTTCTACGAGCAGAATAGAGAGTTCGGTTCAAAGACAGATGATGTTTGAATAGAGATGTAACACAAGATAAAAAAGAACATCAACAAAAGGCACTGCGGATGCCTGTATGAGCCTGTCCTTTCCTACGCAGGAACACTCAGATAAAAACCAAAAACCCCAAAAGGCAACAATTTCAACACTGATTAAGAAAGATTACATTATTGTATTAACCCACAACAGCCACAGACACAAAAAAAAACCCGCCGGCAGAGCTCTCCTGGGAGGATTCCCACAACACAGTCACAGCAGATAGCTTCACTGCAGACAGAAACAAATGTGTGTTGGGGGACAGCCCCACCTCCCCAAAACCCCCAACGTGAGATGCTGCCACAGACCCAACAGTGGTTGTTGGCAAAAGCGAAGCTGGCTGCTCCAAGTCCAATCCAGGATCCATCCCAGACAGAGCAAACACACATGCACATTCTCTTCCTCCCACCCCAGCTGAACCTGCGGAGAAGCAGAATCACCTTTTTTTCCCTTTTTGCAAAGAAAAGGGGCAGGGAAAGATAGAAGAGCTCTCCTGGGTGTGTGCTGACTAAGACAAGCAGACAACCCCCATCCCCACGTGTCTGTAGGGGTCAGCAAGCAACCACAGAGACTTCTCTTCCTCCCGCTGTTCCTCCAGTGCAGGGTAACAACAATAACTCAATAAATTGCCCCCGCCAGCCCCAGGTACCAGCTGGGCTCAGCAGTGTTTGGTTGGAGAAGCTGGAAGCAGGCATTTAGGGGAAGCAGTTACTGCAGCAGGACAGGCACGCGGCAATGCGTGCCACCGGCTGTCACCCAGGATGGCTGTCAGCCTGTGCCTGGAACATGTCCCCAGACCAGCCTCCGCAGTCATGGACCAGGCAAGAGCCTGCTGGAGCGTTCTTCTGGGAAGTGGGGCAATCTGCATGCTTCCCCCCAGTTCCTTTCAATTTAGTGATGGGATCTTGATACAACTTCCCACCACTATCAAAGAGAAAAAGCAACAGAATTTTTATTTTGCTTTGTATGTATTTCAACCTTGAAAAAAAATAATAGAATCATTGTCTTGCTGCAAATCATCTTCCTTTGTGTTGTACTCATAACTTCTTCATATTCCCCACTCAAAACAAGCAGACTGCTGCTTTGAGTGAAAGATGGAACACCTTTGGGAAAATCTGCCGGCTGATGGCTAGACACTTTCAAGAGACGTGAAATACCTCAGATAATAGCTTTTATGGTTTCAAAGGAAATGTGCTGTAAAACTGCCTGCCGGCAGGAGTTAGGGAGTTCCTGACACACTAACACGAGGGGTCATGAATCACCCGGAGTCACCTGGCGAACAGGACATAAAACCCCATCCATTTGTTAAAAGCCCCTATTAGGCAGAGGAAGGCATTAGTGCTCCGCTGAAATGGTTGCGTTGTACATCCTCTGTAACTGTCAGAGTTTTCTACATTAACAGATCACTACAAGTTTCTAAAGAGTATGTAAGCATATCTAATGAAATAGGCAAGCTGGAAGTATTGGTAGGGTACGGAGTCGGGGAAAAAAAAGCTATAGTCTTGTCAGAATGACTAACTGTACAGTGCTGCTCATATTTATCTTCAAACACGTGCTTAATCTTTTACATTTTTAAGGACCCTACTTTTACTAAAAGGAGCCATTTAGTTTTCTTCTATATTTTGAAATGGCTTGGTGCAGAAAACCGTACGCCAAGTTTGCATAAAACATGTAAATTAAGAAAAAAAGCATTGTAAACCTGCATCCCGGGGTCCCCCGAGAGCTATAACACAAACTGCTCCTTGCTTCATTTACCTACAGCAGCAGCACACCTGATTCTGCCAGAAATATGGTTGTCCAAATGCCACAGTAAGGAGACCCATTTTAAAAAGCACTTTTCAACTTTCTCTTCCCATCAAACCTTTCTCACTGCACCATTAATAAATTAGGGTGAAGACAACATCCTCTGGATGCAACATTTAAAGAGAAATCTGCATTACAAAGATTTACTTCCAAAGTGACATGGTTTTATTTGAAGCCTTGTATTATGAATTTACATTCAGAGGAGGACTGAAAAGCAAGCGACAGCTGCACAAAATGAAGTTTAGTCCACGATCTCAGACTTAACCTACCTGCATTTCAGGGTCTCTCTTGAAGGCAGAATATTATTACTAATGCTGATGTTTCTCTGCAATTTGGGTGTGGACCGAGACCAAAGGCATGTTTGCTTGGCCCAACCAGTTTCTGAAGTGGCTCAGGACAGGCATATGCATTGCATAAACCCTGAGCTGGCCCATACTCCTTTCAATCCTATAGAATTCTTTCCAAATACCTACAGCACAACATGCACAACAGCCTGGGACAGCGTAGAAAATGCTCAGGTCACTACATGCCTTGCTCAAACTGGAACTAGACAAAAAAATTCTAGAGAGCTCTGACAATCTCACCATTCAGTCTATGGGGTATTTGAAAATTGTTACTAGTAAAAAGCTGCCTCAAAAACTAATATTAAAGGTTGTGAAATAGGCCACGTGAAATAATTATGGTGTTGCCTACGCAGTCTCATCATTGCTTTGGGAAGTATTGGGCATATTCTGAGCATGACAGGAGCGACACAAATTCAATTTCAGCCCTGTTCAGTTAGAGAAACTGGCCTAGATACTATGTGACACGAAGTTGCGCTGGCATATTGCTACCTCAAAATGGTAGATGCTTGATTAAAGCCAAGGAGCTGCTCGTGTTACTGCTGGACATATTTAGCTGCTCACACTGCTTAGGGTGGCAGGAGAGCAGCTAGGAAGAAAAGGCGAGAATTTCCCAGTTGCAAATCTGGAAAAGCAGTTTAAAAAAAAAAAACCACACCAAACCTCAAAACTAAACACATTTTCTGCTGTTCATCATGTCTGCAGTACTAAAAGATTTCCTACTGCTCATTTGTGCTGGAGGCTTATGAAAATCAATTGTGACTTACATGGTCAGCAATAGTCCGTCCCAGCTTGTCCATCCTCGACCCAGCCTCTGCAATCTTCTTGGCTGCACTAATCACATCTGACGTATTTTTCAGTGGACCTTTACCTCTGCAACACAGAACAGAGTCTACCTTTTAGCGCCAGAAAACCAGAAGAGTGAACTATATATTGCTTTACTCCTCCTGTTCCATACAGTACTGGAAGTGATTCCTCACCCAGGCTGCATTAATAAGGTTGCACAGAGACAGGCAGGTGTAACCATTACGGCACCTTCATTTTCAAGACAGTTTTCCCTTTCCAGCCCCTCCCCACATTTAGATTAAATCTAGGAATAAAAACATCTTACATTTTACTGTTTTAAGCAACCTAATGATGATAAGAGATAACATTTCAGAAGACAGATTTTCAATTTTCATGGAATGCAACATCAAGTTTAAAAAATAGAGTTGTGTAAAATCTGGCAAATGAATTTCAAAAGGCATCAAAACCCCTCTCTTTCTTTCACAAACAACTGTACCAGGAACTATTTCAGCAGTACAGCAATATCAAGAAGCCCACAGAATTTAATGTTGTAAGGAACTGAGCAAATATCTATAGCTATATTCCTTGGGACAAAAATCACCCTTAAGAAGGAAAGAAAGCCAGGCAATAACTGCTGTGTATCTATAGATCAATTTAAACAGTTACTACCACCCGGTCACCGCATAGTGATGCATCTCCCGAGTTAATACACGGGCTTTAATAGGTGACATTTAAAGGAAATTATAAGAAGTAAGACTCTTAAGAGTACTTGCAAAATATTACACTGCAAGATGAGCATCCCAGCCAGTTCTGAGAGAAGGTGGTGTGTGCACAAATTGAAAAGACTCACCTGGTGAAGTCTGTCATTTCCATCATAATCATACACATCTGTTTTGCCAGAACAATTATATCATTACCGCTGTCATCCCATTTTGAAACTTCAGCATCCAATTTACTCTTTTCTTCCTGGAAGCTTGCGACTTGCTCTGCAATCTTAGCTTTTTGCTCCTGAGGAAGCTGAGCCATGATAGCCTGAAAGAGAGAGTTTTCTCACATTGCCTTATGCCACTGCTTGTAGAAGGCTTTTTGGAACATTTCACTAATAACCAATTTAAGTCATGAAGATGGGGGATAAAACTTTAATAGCAATCCTCTACCTAGAGTCTTTACAGAACAATTTCCTTCCATTTTGAACCGAAGTTCTGATAAAAGAGTGCCCAGAAAGACAAGTTCACATCTGAAACACGGGCGTTTGCATGACAAAATTGTTAGACACTGAACAAGTTTGCCAGATATTACCATTGATCAAAGAAAAACTGCATGAAGAGGAGGGACTTGCCTTTTCTACAAAAATTAAGAGTTTTAAAAGGAAGTTCCACTTGCGTATCTTTCAGGGTTGCAATGCAAAGAAGAAATATTATGAGTCTCTTTCCTGTGAAAATCTAGATGTGCTGTTTTGGAACATGCATACTGAGGAAAGGGTAAGTGAAAATAAGGAGTATGTGCCTGCTCCTGAATAAAATCTATTAGACTAGGTTTACAGCCTGTATGAGACTCAGCACCCTTGCCTTCATAAATACTAGGAGCATTCGTGCCTCCAGGAGCAGGTGAAAAGGAGTCTTCAGCAAAAAAAGCCTCTGGCAGCAGCCGTGCCAAAAGGTAAATTAGCAATGTCTGCATTTAAATAAAGGGGGAGGGAGGGATACAGGAATAGAGAGTGCCTGCACAAGGAAGGAGAGCATAAAAACCACTCTCAGTCTAATTCCAAAGCCAGCACGGCAGAAGTTTGATAAATAAGGCGCAACTACATGTCGCCTGGTCTCACGCTAGAAGAGCCTTCACAAGAAATCTTTCGTGGCACTTTCCCAAGAGTGTAAATTGGTATCGATCCAAGAGGGGACATGTCAAATAAAAACAATAGGTAAGGCCTGGTTTTCCTTCAATGTACTGATTTCAAGTTCCTACCTATTAATGATTATTAATGACATTGCCTATCAATGCTTTCATTTTTAGCAGTCATAGGAAGCGCAGTTAGTTCAAACGATTTCATGTTCGAGCTCCTCTCAACATTGCCTTGATCAAATTCTCAGTGGCCAAACGCACACCAACATCTGCGTGGGAAGACATTTTGTAAAAAATGCCCGAACCGCAGAGTTATCTATTTTTTGCCCACAAACTTTGTGTTTGCCTGTTGAAAATAACATCAGTGCAATGGAACAATTTGCCCCCTATCTCCCTGCAGGAGCTCACCCCAATTAAATGGCAGCGCCCACAATGTCTGCAATGTCAAAGTATAAAGTAGTTCATTGGTATTAAAAGGATTTTGATCTTTCAGAACATCCAAAATAAACCACAGCCGTTTCTGATGTTCATCAGACCGACACATGCCGCATTTCAGTTAACCTCCTTTTCAGAAGAGAACTGGAAACAAAAGAATGCCAGCTTTCTGATCCTGCATTTTCACTACTCCTAAAAAATTTAACCTGGATTTTTCAAAGCAAGTTGAACTGATTCTTAAAGGCAGGTCACAGTTTTGTAATGCTCGGATTTCTTCCTTACCCTCGCACTTTGTCCAGCAATGAGCTGATCATCTTCGGTCTGAATACTTGTTCTGCTTCGGACGTCAAAATCCTCTGTCTCAAAGTCAGAATCATCCAACTCTTCAGGAGTCTGAGGAAAGAGTAGTTCAGTCAGAGTCAAACAATAGATTTTGTGTCTCCAAAAATCAACAAGAATATTGTTTTTCAAGCAGAGAGAACGGAAGTAAGAGAAGGTAAAAATTATTCCATGTTTTCAACAAAAAGGTAAATATAGGGACTGTTTCCAGCTTGTGAACACATGTGATTATATCTGCTTGACTGCTCCTGTTAAACACCATAGGGATCCCCAGAATTACATCCCAGTAACTAAACATCTGAGATTTGTCAGGACACTAAGGCACTCGAGATTTGAAACACAGGAAAAAAAGTTTCTGCTAAACGAACAGTATTTTTGCAACTTGGTTAAATGTAAAAGCTTCACTTGAGATTCTGAAGCTAAAATTACACCCAGCTTTAAGGCCTGGTTCAAAACCACAGACGTCGTCTTTAGCACAATTATGAATCAAAGCATCGACTAAATTAACAACAGATAAAATGTATCGAAATTTATTCTTATCCCCCAGGAAAAGCTGAAAATTTTTAGCTAGCAAGGGCCAGCTTTTATGCTGTAGGCTAAACACATCTGACCTAGTTCGTGCTTGCCTAGGATTTATTTTTGCTACTGCCAGTCTATAGCTGGCAAACTTTTTATAAAGCTTATCAAGTTTAAAGAGCATGTTTGTCAAAATACTACATCTTTGCCTAGAGTGGCATTCCATGACAGTTTTGCAGAGCTGGATCAACAAAGAACTTCACTGACAAATGCAATAAATGGTGATTAACAGATAAGATGCAAATAAAGTCCCTGTTCTTAAGATTTCTTTCCATTATTTGAATTTTACAAACTCGTTCTCCAATCGAGACATCTTGTGATAGAGTTCAAATAAAGATGGATATGCAATATAGTTGCCAAAAAGCAAAGGTGACTATGCTGACAATCAAGACCTAGGGTATTCCAGCCACCATCTCCTCTCCATGCCTTGAAGAACAGAGTCTATCCACAAAATCAGTATAAGGGTGTACACTAATAACTAGCTCAGTGCATCAATATTTAAGAAATTAAAAACAAAATAAAGAAAACAGTTCTGCTGCATCTTTAGAAACTGTTTATGATTCTCAAGCCCTCTTCTCTGCCCCTCCATCCTAAAGCCCAAACCACCTGGGGTACACAAAGTGTAATTCCGGCTTTCAGCCTGTCACCAAGGGCAAAAACTTGGGGGGTGATGAGAGCTTCCTGGGAATCAGGGAGAAAAGAGCTTCACTTCAATAATGTACAGATAGAGTAAGATTTTAGTTTTGAAAATACACTGCATGAACACAGAAGTTAGCTGTTTGAGTGACTTTTCTTTCTGGTTCCTGAAAAGAACAAGTGCCACTGGACAAAGTTTCAAGTGAATCAGCTCCTTTGGCCCAGCCGAGCTCAGCTGTGTCCCTCTGCGGGGTCCAGTTTGAGGCAAAGCCCTGGAGAAGTGGTGGCCTGGCACCTCCGTTTGGATGGCTCTCTTACCCTAAATACATTCTACATCTCACAGTCCTTCAGACAACAAATCCTAACATTTTAACTTTTTTATAGGTCACCGATGTGGCACCAGTGAGCTGCCGTTAGCTCCTGGCAGCTGCAATAAAGCTGTGGCACCCTGACACCAGAGCCGCAGCGCAAGGGGAAACGTCAGGATTCCTGGCATGGCCAGCTCAGCTAATTACTGCCGACGTGGAATTGGCAGTCATACTTTCATGTCCTGAATAACAAGGACTTTAGCAGGGGGTGAATCAAATTAGTTTGTCTGCATAGCAGGAAGGCACCAATATCTTCATCTAACGTTGGCTGTCTAGAAATCTGAAGCTTAAGTTTGAAAAATATATATATGGAGAACACATATGTGCTTGTCAGCTCTTCTTCTGATTTTCCATCAGATTCTTTGCTTTAAGCAGCAAACACGGAAGATGCTATTGCAATGGTTACTATAATCACAGATATTCTGGGGCTGCACGTCCTTAATTTACTTATCACCGAACTGCTTCTGCCATGGTTACCACTCTGAAAAATGAAGACAGCTTCTCTGCAAGGCATTTACATTTGAGTCCAAGGGGTAACAAGATAAAAAGGAATAAAACCCCTACGTTTGTTTTTGCCGTGTCTGGCTTCTGCCCATTTGTACCACGCTAAGATTCAAGAAATATGCCCACAGGTCAGCCTCAACCAGAACTTTCTTTTCTGCATCCCTTCAATCAACTGCAGGAGCCCTTCTGCATCTTCCCTCCGTGCCTCCTTCCAGACTGATGCTGCCTGACCTACCAGAAATCAGCACTTCCAAGTCACACTCCCTGCACAGAAGAGACAAAGCCTCTGTGAACTGGTCCCTGTTTACCGCGTTTAGCCAATTAATGAATTACGTGCTCTAGGAACTACAGACTGAACTCATCTAAACCTGTTTTTGACTAACATTAATTCTCAAAATTTGCTTAATAAAGAGCCATCAGGTTTTATTTCTGAGCTCTCAAATCATCAAAAAGCATCTATCGTTAAGAATCCACTTGCTGGTGTTAAATCAAAGGTCATGGATTTTTTTAGCGCATTAGCAGGCAAGGCATTAACATGATATTACAAAAGATGTGTGACGGGTATTTAGCATCACAACTCTGGCTATCATAGATGCTCAGATCTGTTTAATGAATTTGAATCAAAACGTACTTCTGAAGTACTCCACAGAGTGATTAGCAGTTTTTCACACTCAGAATGTTAATATGAGCTAAACGAAAATCTTACGCTGCCTGCTCTCAATAAAACCGACACACGTCAGTTCAATAAAGGTGGGAGAAAGGGAGCGGAAAACCAGAAGGCTGTTTAAGAAGTTACACTCACCCGGATCATCAGTACGGCTTTCCTGATATCTCGTATTCCATCGTACACCAGACGCGAAGCATCGATAAATTCGTTTTCATCCATTGGCTGAGCAGGGTCTGAACTCAGTGCTTCCACAGCAGCTTCTACTTGCTCAGTAAACCGCGGCATAACTGAATTAAGACACAAAATAATATGTCAGTGCCCACCCTAATGCCATTTTCTGCTACACACTCCTGTAAAAGATGTGCATGTGCTTCATTGTCAACTATCACCGGAAACTCTGCGGTGGCTCCATTTACATTCAAAACATTGGTACAGAAGGACACCAAAACTGTAGCTGTGTCCACTTCAATTTCTGCTTACTCTTCTGCTACTTGGTTTTTTTCCCCTTAGACAGTGAAACATTTATCACAAGCGGACACCTGGGAAGCAGTTAGAAATTATGGGATAAAATACTAAGCATTTGTTTAGTATTCCCTATAGATGTACATACTTTTTTTGGGGAAAACCCTCAATACCTACCACCACCACTGAGCTCACGTTTAACAAGGCACTGGAGGAGTGCAGATGGCACTGCTGCACTTCAGTGACTCGCTGCACCCCAGGAAGAACATCACAGAACCGCTTCCACTCTGTTTCTTCAGTGTCACCTTTGGTTCTTCATCAAAGTTGTAATTAAAGCAAAACCAACAACTAACAGTTGGCACAGCGCTCACTGAAGCAATCACAATCATTCCTTACCCTATGTGGATGTTACCAGCTAGTTCCCAGGATCACACCCTAATTTATTGTTTAGGGCTGGAGGACTACAATCTGCAATGTTTCTTTAACATTTAGAAAGATATTTTGCAAAATTTCCCCTAAGTTATTACCCAGAATTCATTCTACTGTGCCAATGTGGCAGAAATCTTCTTTCTGGATCCTGAACGCTGGCAGAGCCTGGTACAGCACTGCAGGATGACCAGCGTGACTTCAAGCCCTGACTCACTGTTTGGGGACGCGTTCCCCCGTGTTTTAGCTTCCTACAGCTCAGTCAGGGAGACCTCGTGCACTGCTGAATTTTAAGCCAGTCAACACAGCAAAATTACATTTCTCATTTTGCAACAGCTCTGCAAATAACCCCCACTGATTTTCATTATGGTATGTAAATGGAGTCTTTAATAGATTTCACAGGTACATTATTATCCGGTTGCCTGCATGCCTGTAAGCAGTATGAATTCAGGGATCTTGGGAGTAACCAGCTCTTACCTGTGTTGGACAGTAGCTTCGTTGCTTCCAACACCTTCTCAGTGTAGACTCCAGGTTCGTAGTTATCCATCTCAGAAGTGACAACATGAATAACTCTAGCAGCACGTCCTCGAATAGCGCCAGCTGTGCGGTCTAAGCCATCAACATCTTTTTCTTGGAGAGCGATGACACACTTGTTTACATCTTCTAAAATATGATTCTCTGGTGGTAAAAAAAGGAGGATTTAGGTGGTAATATCTTCTTTTCTGTTGCAGTCATCAGCATTGCAATTTCTCAGTGTGACCTGCTCTATAAACCTCCAGCCAGATGCTGTAAAGCATTAATTTTCAAGCTTGCTATGACTGGCAAACAGCTGACCTTCCCAACCAGGTGTCAAAAAACCCATCAGTCCATCCACCTACTGGCAGCCACACTTCTTGCCCCATTTGTATTCTTTTTTTACCCACAGAATTTACCCAGCTGAATTCTCCTCTAACACGTTTCTTTCCATATTCCTCCCCTGGACAGCCAAAGCCCTTATTCCAAATATTTGTAAGGCACTCCCCCGGCATTCCACATGCGTGGGGCGATGGGGCACCTCCCCAGTGCCACACCTAATCCACCCAACGCTCTAATAGACCGGGGCACTTGCTGTACCTTTCTAGCCTCCTACATAGTGTTTTCCTACAACCACACACATACCATCAGAGAATATTGAACTGTTAGTCCTCCATTCATATTTAAGACACGTAACGTGGTGATTTATGCAGAAAGCGTTCCAGCGACAGAGTACTTACTCATTGCCTCTTAAGAAAACAGAAAGTAAAGCCAGGACCTCTGTCTGTAATTTCCTTTTAGAATACACATTTTTTTTTTCATATACAGAGATATCTTTTCCCATTTATCAAGTCCAAGAGGCCCAAAATAAGTGAAAACCCCTAAAAGACTTCTGAAGATGCCTAAAGAGGTTGGGATCTTCATTTGGGAAAACCAACCTAAAAGGTCTTCCAAAGACTGTTAAAGACGTCTTTGATCTATCAGTACCAACGCTTTGACATCACCATCCAACATCAGCATTTGGGCTGCTTAGTAAGAAACCACCCTGGCAACATTTCTGCTCTGTCACTTAGAATAGTTTCCAGCGTTACTTACCATTGACTTAATCATGCTACACTGCCAATCCGTGCCACTGAAGTGGCTTTTATTCCCTACGCAGGTAGTAAAAGAGCCATTTTTGCAGGAGTTTGTGGAGATGAGAAGCACATTGAGTTGACTGATAGAGGATTTGTATAAACTGGCTGCAAGGATTGCTGCTGGAAGAGTTATGCTTAATTTACATAAAATTAACAGAGCCAGGTGCAATATTAGGAGACTTCTGTAAGCAACTTGGACAAAAATCACACTTGTGAATACCTCTGAAGCAACTCAGCCTGAGCAAGTTCAGCTGAGGGCAGGATGTGGCCGTGAGAGAAGCACAGGTTCATTAGTGATTTGACAAGTCAGTGAGCAGGCAGCCAAGGCACAAGAGCTGCAGCGAGAAGCACACAGAGTTTTGTTATTTAAAGCAAGAGACAGACATCCCTGCAAGCTGCAACAGTAAAAAGAAAAAGCATCGGCGTCAGGCAAAAACACAGACTGTTCATTGCTTGAATCCTTAACAAGTAGATTAAGCCACAGACCATTTAAAAGCCTCTTTGGATTATAGGAACTTTAATAAAAGGCATGGACAAAATGAAGTTGAATATTTAAATGCCTGCTGATCATTTAATGTCTTTTGTGGATGCGAAGTTGCCAGAAAGACGCTTCTGTGGAAAGAGAATCCCTCACAGGGCAGTCTGCACGGGGCCGCGGGGAAGTACGGGACTGTCAGGTGCATCCGCTCTGGTTATACTCTCCAGCTGGATGATAACAGATCAGATTTGACACTGTTCTGTGTGCTTGTACGTACACCCACCGCTACCTGTCCTACAGGCATATGGGCCACAAGCGGCTGGCACAAAATGCCATCTGCTGAGGCTGGGGTGGCAGAGCCCAGGAAATGCTGACACACAGGTTCTGTGCCAGTACCTTTAGGGACGTGATAACGCCGTCCTGCATCAGAGCTAACAGCCTTCCTGTTGCTGGGCTGGAGAGAAATCTCACAGCAACAGAACATAACAGGCAAGGGGAAAGGGATCTTGTCCTTTCTCCCTACAGGAAAAAAATGGTGTGGTTTGGCAATGAGGTAAGAGGAAAGACAACATTCTTCCAATAAAAATGATTTTTAGAACAAACAAGGAAATATGAACAACTGTGAAAAGCTAACAGAATTACAAGTCCCCCACAACTGTCAGTCCTCAATCCACCCCCACCAAACACCCTCCACCTCCACCCACCTCCCCATCAAAGGGATTAAGAAATCCTTTTCCAAACATCCTAAGTCTGCAAGGGAGTCTAGGGGCCAGAGGAGATCAAAACCTAAGAGCAACAGTCAGGAGATGAAGCCATAGATGCATAAATACAACCCCGCTTCTCTGCCGTGTCCCCTACGGAAGGTCTTAGAACAATTGCCCTCTCCTGACAAGGGACTCTGGAGGAACGAGGTCAAGCAGCGGTGCCAGCAGACATGCTTATGGGACAAATACTTGAGTGTTTGTACACTTGTAAATACAGCATTCATCTTGTAATGAAGAAGGACAATCATCAGGCTGAGGCAATATTCATCTGGAGGCTCTTAAGACGGAATAGCTCTGCTGTGATGGGCGGTCTCTTATGTAAAGCTCCGTCAGCAGCAGAGGAACAGAAGGCAGTAAATGGAATGATTTTTTTAGAGAGTTTCAAAGGAGATCCAGGTAATTTCAGAACATTGAATTTGACAATTACACAGTGCTATCACCAACTGCTCTAAAGAACAGAGACAGTGGGCACACAAACAAGCCCAGAGTGCTTGGGGAAGGCACTGACAAGAGGGAGAAGAATTACAGAAGACCTTTGAAATGAGGAGTAATGAAACAGGCAAAGACTCTCCCGTCAAGAGAGAGATGACTAAGTGTACGACAGAAGCCTGTACATTTACAAACAGCACAAAGAAAGTGAACAGGGAAAAAACCTCTTCACCATCTTCTACTACAACTAGGGACATCAAATGAAGCAAACAGGCGACACTGCAAAAACAAGGAGGTTCTTCACATAGAGCAGGGTTAAGCTGTGAACTCTGCACAGCATGCTGGAGATACCAGCGATTTATAATGGCCGAACGAGCAACTAACACAAGCTTAAATGAAAAACATCTCTCAGAGATTGTTCAGTAGGTAGCACCTCTGATGTTGGGCTCCCTGAGCTGCAAGTCACTCATGGTGGAGAACGTGGAGGAAAGACCTTCAGTCTGCAGGGCTCCTCTTCTATTCCTGTCCCATGCACTGACCATCAGCCACCGCCAGAGCACTGTCCTAACTCAACAGGGCCCTTCTCCTGCTACGCCCTTCATAAAGCGTTGTCACTTGCAAGCTTATCTGCAACCTTGTGCATTTACGTGTCCTTAACCTTGTACGATATTCTGCTATTATCTAAACCCAACAGCTGTTTCATCAGGGCTTTACTTGTGCATAATTAATATAATTCTGTAGCACAAACTGAACAACAATGCCTATACTTGATGCTGGACAGCACAACAAACTGTAGGAATATGGTATTTTTAAACACACATATATATACAAATACACACCCCCCCACAAGAACACTTTTTAATTCTGCTTACATCCCAGTTAGCAGCTGATACAAACCCCACTGTGCACAAACATCCTCGTAACCCCAAACAGAATCTAGTATAAATCATACCCATCGCAATTTTATCCAAAGACATGTTTAGACTTTTATCGGAGAATTAGAGTTGTGGCATTTATATGGAAAACATTTATGAAAGCTCAAACAAATAAAATTTAAAGCAATATTTATTGCTTTAATATTTTTCTAACATCTCTTTGATAATGGAGCACATACAAATCTTTGCTGAATACACTTGAGCATCTTAAGTATTCTCAAACGACAGCATTTCCGTGGCATCATTTAGGGTGGCAAGCAGACACTGGAGATGAACTCTCGGGATCCTGACTCAGCCTGTCACCACCCCAGAAGAAGCGTTCCCTGCTTATTGCCGAGCCCCTGAAACTCTTCAGAGCGATTCAGCAGTGGGCCAACACTATAACCTGTCCCCTCAAAAGCAGAGCACCCATCTCCTTGAATGACCTCTGAGGATGGAGACCACAGTTCCGGGTGCTCGACCCATCACCCTGAGCCACCGCTGTAAGTGAAATACAGTCGGGCAGCTTCCCACAGACAGCGCTTTCACCGACTAGCAGCCTTTTCTCTTTAAAATGCTTTGTACGCTTGTGGGCAAACTCCAAGTGGAGCCATGAACTTGAGCACACAATTCTCTCTAAATATATTTCCCCAGAAATAGGCTCCTTGCAGCTGTGCAATTTCAACCACTGCTGCGAGGATGAGCACGCAGACAGATACAAAGAACCAGGGCACACAATTGCCCAGGCAGTTTCTGCTAACTCACTGCAAAGAAAGTTTTTATTCAGAACTGAGAACCACAATGCAACATGTATGATAATACAGGTGACTCACTGTAGAAACGTGACTTGAGGTTTTTGGTTGTTTGTTTGTTTTTTTTTCTTTTTTTAAAAAAATTATTAAATACAAATATGGTCTTTTAATTCAGGCAAGTTTTTGTCTACATTTCCTAGATATGTTCACCTGGTACTTCTGATGCCACACATCTTCCTGGGAAATCTCTCTTTACAACCAGAGTTTTTAGGTCACTTGAGACGCCCGAGCCTGTTTGCACCAGGAAAATCAGACCCTCGGTTTGTAGCGGTAATTTGTGAACACTAGCGCAGACACAGTTCACGTGGTTCTATCACCATGTTCTCTGACTAGAGGAGTTAGAGGATGTGGAAATAAAAATGTCCCCCTTGTTTCTAGGTCATAGCATCTAATAGTGGGTCAACAATGCTGACAAAACAGATTATCTTGGCAAGCACTTTGCCAAATAAAATTATTAATCTACAATAATCTTCTAGTCTTTTTTAAAAACTTTATTAAAGCTGATCGGTTAAAAATATTCACAGAACATTTTCTTTAGGAACAGTTTCATTTAATTATCCTGTGTGACCATGGTTTGATATTCACTTTTGTTTACATAGGAATTAAGGGATCGTCTTTTTTGCTGGTTTGTAACTTGAAAGTAAACATATTCTACTCCCCCCAATGTTACTGCTGAGGCCTGCCTACAGGAGCTAGATGGTAATTCATCTGTAGTTCAGCTAGCAATTCAAAATCTTGAGACATAAAGTGTCTTTCATTATGTTTAAACTGATCTGTCTACTGACATGTAAATATATACATTTATGCACGCGCACGCTGTAAGTGCAATGACAGGTTTCCAGAGTTTTTTCTGCTGAACTAAATTATCACTGTTTTCACGCTATAAAAATACCTCTTCTCCTCATGCCAAGACCTCCTGCTCTATTTTCACTCGTTGCTTGGCAGACGATGGCACTTGCCAGGTGACGCGTACCAACATCGTACCTTCCAAAAACCTGAGAAGACTCCAGAAGATGGGTAGAAACCACCCCTTTCCAGGAGTAAGCTCAGTTATGGGAATGACTATGTCCGAGATGGACCCCCTGGTTACCTGATACAGCCAGGAAGTCATCGATGGAAGTGATGTCATCGACAGCATCCGTCAGCACGCGGACTTGCTTCTCCCACTGCTCTTTGAAGAGATCCATGTTTTCTTGAGCCAGCTTGCTTTGGGGTTTAGCAGCCAGAGCCAGTGCAGCGTTGATGACCTGGAAAACACCTCTGGGTCGTTAAAACATACCCTTAATAGAACAATTGGCTTCCACATGTTTATCCAATGAACTCAACAGCAAACAAAGCCAGTTTAATAAGTTTTCAGGAACTTGATGTTTGAACACAAAAGTGTTTATTCTGTTGGTCTCACTCATACCTGCTTCCACATTTATTATGGTTAGTTACTATGAGCAAAAACACTTGGCAAGTATTCACACAAGCTAGCTTCACCTTTCTTTAACAGCTCATGTTAAAAGGTGTTGCTTTCCAAGTGCAAGGTGTGTTGTTAAATATTTTAGACAGGATGACATTTAGTACACTGGATGCTATGTTTCCTAAGCTACTCACCAGAACCTGAGAAAAAAGGTCAAAAAGGATTAATCTTACATGGTCTGAAGTAGAAAACATACAAATACAAAATTAAGGATGAATTCTGTATTTATCTTTTTTTCCTTAAAGCTTTACCCTACACCCTAACAGCAACTGTCATAGTACCTTAAGATTTCTGCTATGGCTGAGGAAGAGCAAGATTAGCCAGGGAACAGGAGGAGAGGACACTATTTGATGCTCCGCCTCAACACCTCCCGACCAATTTTCCTCAATCCCTAAGACTGTAATTTACTCCAGATCCTTTTTTTTTTTTTCTAAGCAGAACAAATGCCTCACATACTGCTAGGTAACAAAGCCTATGCTGTGCCAACTAACTGGTCAGTTAAATGACCAAAAAAAGTCTCTTTGGGTGTGGGAAGAAAGCAATCTCAAAAGCCTGTTCTTGCTGCACTATGCTCCAGCAGAATGATCAGGAAACACGCCAGGTGTGAGAAAACCATCCGCAGTCACGCCGACGTGACAATCCTAACCTTGTTTCCAAGCACCTGAGAGTTAGAGCTAATTAACTTATAAGTTCAATGTGTAATTTTTCTTCTCTACTTTAGGACCGTATTAATTTCACAAAGTTGCTGAACAAAACACGCAAGCACCAGATGTTCCTGGGTTTCCAAAATCTACTTTCTCTGCCTGCTTCATTTAAAAGTGTCACAAAGCATTTGAAACAATATATAACTCACTAAACGTGAGAATGATGGTGATGTCAAACATAACACGATGGCACTGAATTAATCAGGCAGGAGAAGGAGGCTGATTCACTCGAGGGATGCTAGAAATTAGCAGTGACTGCGGAAAATCCCCAGAAAAGCCATCCTGCCTCGGGAGACGGAGGCTGCAAGTCTGTCTGGGGCACAAATCAAAACCAGCTCGGTGGGTTTAGTAACAGACAAATGCGAGAAACTATTTGGCATGAGCTGCAATCTGTTCAGGGGACCCGCGGGGAGGAAACTCGCCTTTGAACCCGGCAGTAACCACCGTGCCCCCGTCCTTCGTGAAGAACATGGGGTCCTCAGCTGCTTTCCCTTCCTCCAGCCAGCCACCAAAGTGCCACCTTCTGTGCAGGCAGCTGCCGTGATCAGGATGTCCCTTCAGAGAGACCTGCTGCAGCCATGCTGCCCATTAACATCATGGTTCTCAAGTCCTGAAAGCCCCGAAAAAGGGCCTTGCAACACCCAGGAATATGATGTTCAGAAATTTAAAATCAAACAGAAATGGAGGTTTTAGAAAGGGAAAGCTGTCCTCTGCTCTTGAGGACAAGTCTAGCTGACACCATTGCTTGCCCCAGTCTGACTGATGTAATGAATTACCCACCTATCAATCAAAATCTAGATATCCAAAGTTTGATGAAGGTGAATCCAAATAACAGCATCCTGGAAACCAAAAGAGTAAAACAGACAACGCTCCCAAAAATCTGCTCTGTTTTTATCCTGCTAGTAACAAAGATGGTGATACCAAGGGTCAGGACACTTTCTCCCGCTTTCCTCTAGCTAACTTGGCTACTATCAGATATGAAAACATCCTTTAAGCACAGAGACAGGTCAGCGTTAACGCTGAAGGAACATATGGCCTGTGTACCTGCGTGATGTATGTCTGGACAGCAGCAGCTGTCTGAACAATTAATCTTTGTCAACAGCACACGTCCAACCCCAGATGCCCACGTTAAACAACTCTCCACACGTAATGGAGGAGCTGTCACAGATAAGAGGGCTCTGGGAGC
This sequence comes from Pterocles gutturalis, assembly GCF_000699245.1. Lineage (NCBI taxonomy): Eukaryota > Metazoa > Chordata > Aves > Pterocliformes > Pteroclidae > Pterocles > Pterocles gutturalis. The sequence goes on along the minus strand of NW_010128321.1, from coordinate 36,391 downwards.
GCTCAAGAAACTCAAACAGGACATCGTCACCAAATCCAAATGCAGGAGGCCCAGGCTGCACCATTGTCCTCCTAACAGGCAGCTTGTCCAACTGAAAAAAGGAAATTTTGTGTGTATTACAATAGTAAAAACACATGGCCAAGGCAAAGGTATTTTAAAAAAAGGCCAAGCAGAACTAGCATGTAAGATCTCCTGTACAAGCAGAGATGGAACTTGGAAAGCAGCCAGCAGGGCAAGAGATGAGGCCAACCTGGCGGGGAAATTGAAGGGTATCGAGTGTCCCTGTGGAACTAGGGACAAAGCTACAGCTTGGGAAACCCACACAGGAAGAAATTCAAGACAGCAGACACAGCTCAACAGTCCTTTTTTGTAGCACGTACTCTAGCTTTATAGGCAAAGTGGTTCTAACATTCCCTTTTAGCAGGGGTGATCAGACCCTTCACTCTGCTTAGCATGAGCGTACAGCTTAGCATCTATGCAGGCAGGTTATCCTGGACACGTCTCACAGCTCTGCTTGGGGTAACGTCCCAGGGATGACTGGCAGAACCCTGCAAACTATCTATTGGAGTAAATACGCTCTTACACGATGCCTGGTATCCAGTACAAAGTGGCTGATTTATTTTTCAATAGACACTTAGACCTGGGAAACGGACAGGGATGCTGGCTCTTCAGTGTTTGTGTACGTGGCAGGACTATGATTTCTTTATCATCTAAAAATTAATGCTTGGGGGAAGGGACTGATTAAAGTACATTATTGCTTCTCCAAAAAACATGAAGCATTGAGAAATTAATTTAGAATATGAGTAACTCTTTCAGGAAGGAGATATATATATCTACATAGTTCAAAAAATAGGAAGAACATGGCCAGACTACCTGAAATGTAGCTGCTTCCATGTAAAACATTTGGCAATTTCAGGGAAATATTCTGTATTTCAGAGCTTTGCAAAATGCTGCCAGAGCACTGTGATCACAATGACTCACTGAAGTCGTACAAAGAAAAGAATCAAACGGGGACATTTTGAGACTATCCAGAAGGAAATGAAGCATGGCAAGAAAACACACTATTTTTATCAGTGCTTTGTTTCATGTAGCAATTGCAGTGTTCAAGTCAGCCCAACGGTCGATACCGTGGTTCCAGCAAGTTACTTGGAGTCGCTCTCCTCCACCTCACAGCTTCCTACGGCAGCAGCCAGGACTTGGCAACACACGCCCTGAGATCGGGGAGGCTTGGGACTCAAAAGACCTGCAAGTGATGTCTCAATCTGTACCTCAAATCCTCTTCTGTCTTTCATGGAAAGAACCTGCCCTTCCCCCTCCTCCCCCCCCCCTTTTTTTTTTCCTTATTGAAACAAGATGTCAGACTGAATTTATAGATTTATATCTTTTCAGGGCAGGACTCTTTGAGGTTCCCTGAAGAGTGACTTCTGCCTGGCTTACACGACTGCCTCTGCTTTGCCCAGAAGCTCTTGTAAAAAGCACAGCTATTCCAGGACAGAAAACACCTTAGCCTGAGATATACTTGTGGAGAAATTAAAGCCACTGAGTCACCCAGAATGAATTCTTTTAGGCTTAATTTAGGATGGCTTCCAGCCTCACCTTTCTAGCACCCCATCTGAAAGACTAGCAGAGGCTAGAAGAAAGCTCTTAGACCTGGTGGCATTCCTACAAAGAACATTTCTGAACACTTGGCTGGCGTGGCCAAAGGAAGAAACATCTCTTGTGAGAAGAAAACCCCATTTATTTAGCATTGCAATGCCTACCTGTTGTATCTGAACGGAGTCTCAGTGCACACACTGTATGGAAGCCACACAACTCCCTGTTTCAAGGGCTATAAGCACTTTTTTTTTTTTTTTTGCCTCAGTCTTTTTGATAGGGACTTTTTGCTCTCGATAGCAGACTGTTCTTTCTGCTGGTTTGACTTCACCCTGTTTCCTGTACCTGGTTTTAGGATGCTCCTGTGCCACAACAAGAAGTTTTTCAGTTTCAAAAGCTCTAAACCAAACGCCCAGTCCTCTCCCCTCTCCTCACCACACACCTTCTCTTTACAACCAAAATATCTGCTGTTCCTAAGTAACTCACTTGTTTTTTGTTTTTAAATAAAGATCTTAATCTACCAGCTTTCTTATGGAATTTGGGTAACAAGTTGGAAAGCAGCTCCAAGACCTTCAGATCCAGGATACTTTGCATTTGTTTAAAAAAAAAAAAAAAAGAAAGCTAATAAACAAAGCACCCACCCATCAGCTATCATCTCAGGGGCAGAGGGAAAAGGGACACAAAGCAAGCCCCAGCTGGGATGTGAAAATGAGTTTTATTCTGGAGTGGGTGAGCGGGAACTTGGAGACTGCAGGACCAAGCTGCTTTGGGAAGAAGATCCGAGAGGGAGCAAGGACAAAAGCAATGATTTGAGCTTTGCCTTTTGGAGCAACCTCAGTGCAAGGCTGAGTGGCAGATGTCTCTCAGTCGACCTGCCCAAACTGGTAATTGCACCATGTGCTGCCTCGCGTTTGCTCTATTTTATTGCTGCCTCACAGAGAGTTCCTGTGGTATGGAGGGCTAGCTGTAAGGTGGAAGAAAAAGCACAATTCTCAGATCACAGCTTTCCAAACGGTCAACGAATGAATTCATGACCTTACCACCAAAGCTGCCACACCAGCTGAGCCCAGCCAGGACTCCCCTTGCTCAGGTGGATTTTAATGCCCACATTTTTCTGTATTAAAGCAAGCATAGCTTGCTTACTAGCAGTTTGTAAGAAGCTGCTCATAATTTAATTTTACATATGCCAGATGCCACAGTTACCTCCAGTGTTCACCCTGCTCATATCTCCTTCTCTGCTCCTAATTGCATTTTGCTCTGAGTGAAAAAAAAGGCTCACGAGCAGGACATTTAAGTCACTTCCAGTTACATCCAACCCCAAGTTTGCATCCACATGTCTACATGTGCTAACCCTCTACATACTTCAATACAGCAAAAAGCACTCTGCAGACTCTGATGAGCTGAAATGCCCAGAAGCAAAACATACAGAAGATTGTTTCGCACTTTCTCCAGCTATAATGGCAGTGACCAGCAAGTGTAGAGAGGCTGATGCACCAAAAGAAGAAGGAAAAGTTTGCTTTGATTTCCAATACTTTGTCCCAGTGTATAAATGTACTTTGAGCACTTTCTTTTCCTGCAAGCTACGCAGAGAGTGACTGCAGGCATTTCTGCAGAGGTATTTACTCCTGTTGCTGCAGTGCTGTAATCACCCAGACACACACTTTTACTGGGATAACATGACCTTTTCCAGCTTAGCTTATACAACCATCAAAGTATTTACTATTCACATATTGTGTACAGATAATTATCCTATCAACTTCCCTGTGTATGGAAAAAGCATTTTCATTTGTAGCTGAGGACTGATAGTACAGTACTAGGCAATGTAGAAACTGCAGGAATTTGGGTGCCATTTGTTTTGGTGTCCATTTGTGTCGCTTCATTTTGCATTGCACAGACTTCAAGTGCTGAAGCTTTGGGGGTTTCAGGGGCTTGGTGTCTTTTCTGGAAGCTGTTCTGCTACTGTGCTCCACAGATCACACTGTGCCTGCGATGAAAACACAGGGTCCTTACACACTCACGTACCTCTTTCTACAGAATTGAATCCCTTTCTCCTATCTTTGCTTCTTTTTATGCATCAGTAATTACTCAAGTTTTTAATATTGTTTCTTTGATGGCCACTCCTGCCCTGTGCTGGCTCTTCTTCACAGCAAGCCTGCATGACACAAAACTGCCACCCAAGTGTTAAGCTTTTTATGGAAGTATTTCTACTCAATGCCAATAAAATGTTTCAAGCACCTGTAATTAAACAGTCTGGAGACAGATCTGCTAGTTGGTACATTCAAAAAATCTGACAGTCTTTCAAAGAGAAGAAAAAAGAGGACAATTGTTTGATATTAAGTCTTTACTGCAAGAAAAAAAGTTATTTCCTTCTCCAACAGCCACCAGGGAACTGGCAGTAACTGGGGACTCATGGAGGAAAGCAAGCCTGCAGGTCACGTTTGGGTTTGGTTGATTTGAGGGGGCGGATTGGAGGGTTTTTTGTTTCTGTAAGATGCTGCAACTTTTAAACGAAAGTTTTCATGCTATTTGGAACTCCTACATGGAATTTCTGATGCTTTGGTATTTTGTCTATCTGTGTCAGAAGGTGTGACCAGCATATGTAACCATCTGCCTTATCAGAAATCTATAAGCAGCAAATTGCTTTTCAGGCATTTCAGAATTGGAATGTAAGGATGTGGAACAGCAATTATTAAAACAAGATGTTAATATGAGAAGAGCCAATTTATTTTTATAAAAAATGTAATTTAATCCAAGAATTATCTGGAGTCTGTTTAATGGGCAACAGTCACTTGACTGTGCAGCAGACGGTGAGCTATGCCAAACATGCTGTCTGTGCTAGGGCAGGTGCAGAGGGGGCTGGAAAGGACAGGCAGAGACGCTGCCCAGTGTCCTCCTAAGGTTTGTAAGGATGAGCAATTTGGAGAGCAGAGGAGAAAGGCAACCATCACCAGCTCACAGCGAGCCCTGCCTAACAGACAGGAGATCAGGTCTTGCGTGTCCACAGCAGGGAGGTGCAAGTCATGCACCCTCCTGCAACCCGCATCCCAGCAGATGCTCAGTCTCAAGGGCAACGGGCTCCAGCTTTTGCTGGTAGAAGCAAACATCCAGCCTGGTGGAAATTCTAATCCATAGTTATTTTCTAAAACTCCCAGCCTGACTGCAATTTGGTTAGAAGTCTATAGATGAACTTCACGGACGCTTTAAGGAATGAGAAAGTCAACATATAGCTGGTAAAAGCAGCTGCAAGTGACAGCAGACTGTCACATCGAAGGCTGGAGCAATGCTCTCTCCGTTCAAGAGCCGTACTGGGGCATTTTCACTGTTGCTTCCTAAACACCTACAGCTTGTACGATCAGAAACACTCCTATGGTTAAGCTCTCTTCTCAGACATCTTTAACTCAAAATGCTGTTACAGAACAGCTTTCACACGCTCCCAAAGCAAGTACTTCTTGGAAACAGAACTTGGAAGCAAGAGTTACGAGCAAGGATCCAGGTTTTTGAGTCGAGATAAACAAAATCTTTCACTAATTTATCGTTGGCAAGCTCTGAGTTTAGCAAGAAGGCAATGAAAACTTCCCCCAGCACCCCGCTAGGCAAACAGAGGCACAGGCAACTATCCCAAGCATTCCACAGCAGTACTTTTCCATTTCCATTATGAAAGACATCTTGACTAATTTTTTTAAAAGCATTTAACTTGTAGTGATGGAGGGCTGTTGTTCCTTCATCTTCACCCACTGTTCCCCCCCCCCCACCCAGCAAGGCATGAAACTGCAGGTAACTCCCGCAAGATGCCGGACAGAGTTGTTTCACTTTGATATACAGACTTTCAGCAATGCATACCCCTCAAGAAAAAACGAATTCAGGCGGGCTTGTAAGTCAAGGCTCATGAAGAAAACCACCAGTGACCCCCCAGTGCTGCTTTATTTCTCCCTGTTAAACCCAGCCCAGCACAAGTCACCCAGCTGGCTGCTGGGGAGCACTCACAGCTCTTGCTAACAGCTCCTTTGCACCATCAAAAGGGAGCTCTAAATATCACATTAAGTCTTTAACTTCACATTAATTTCTGCGCTAATTGGCTGGGGACTCACAAACAGCAAGAATGATGTTACTCTTGAGGAAGAGCTGATTTCCAGTAACACAGCCACACTAAACAAATTTAAGTGCTTGCTTTCACAGAGACTTTTCAGATGAAAAATTTTCCCCACCTTCTTTTTCCTCAAAGAATTCAATTTCAAACCTGAGAACGCCTGAACCCATAGCTGACACTGGCAATGAATGACTTCTTGTCCATACCAACAAACTGTTTAGGGAAAACTTGCAAGTTTTGAAATGTTGCGCATTCCTTACTCCTGCTGCCGGCTCAAAAAGGCGAGCTGTGGCAAGGGACCGAATAACTGCTCTCTTTGAGATACAGCTTTTATAATTAACTCTGCAGATTGATTTCTGCAAAAATCATTCTTTAACCAGGAGTTCCCTACTCCCAGAATGGCTACTACTCAGCTAAGCTATTTAAGAGGTTACCTGGGGACTTACTCAAGTGCATTAAATTTCAGTTTCATCTTTTCAACCACAGCAATTCCTTGAATTAAATTTCATACATCGTTATTTCCTGGTGATATGGATATATTCACTTGAGTTCCAGAGACTATTGTAATTAATGATTGACTTGACTCATTCTGAATCCAGTATCTCCCTGGAAAAATACCATCTAAGCAAAAAAAAAAAAAAAAAAAAAAAAAAGGGCAGATACATTGGATTAAATCTGTATTTTATGCCTAATTCACACGTTTATTCAGCACAGCCACCTGAAAGGATTCAAGAAGCAGCTGCGAATCTCAGCAGGA
>NW_010128321.1:28205-29942 GCF_000699245.1 Pterocles gutturalis | reverse complement strand
AAACTGCAAAATAAACAGATAACTGTCTAAAAAAAGGAAACAAAACCCCACTATGCTGTTCTTTATATCTAGAAGCATTTAGAGATTACACAGAATAATCCAAGTTTGGGGACCATTTAGTAACGCAGCTGAGGAGGACGATAGTGTGCTGCATCGCTTAGACTGGCATAAAACACACTTCTGTATTGTTAGGAGAAAACACAGGTGCCATTAGTAAAACAGTTTAGACAAGTGCCCCAATTATCTCTCAGGATTCACAACATGTTTAAATACTCTTAGAGCATTAAAGAATCAACCAGAGAACATGTAATGTAATATAAAAGCACTCTCTCAAGTGCTAGAAACATCTATGGTGTCATTTACTAATCTCTTGGTGATGACCCTGAAACTGAGGTGAGACTCTGCAGTTGAGCACTGAACTGCAGGCTTGGAAGTTCAGATACGTGACCTTTGTAAAGCCAAAATCCATCAGCGATAGCCCCTGTCCATTTATAGATAATCAAAGCTTCCAATGCGTGTTAAATGTATTATCCATAATCCCCAAAGTTAAAGGTTAACAACTGCTCTTCAGTAGATGTGACTACAGCTCGGTGACTGTTGACTACAGTTTGATCATTATTTCACGTTGAATATCATGGTGTCTCTTTTATAAAGGAATAGATTTATTAAGAAGGCAGCTGCTGGAAAAGCAAAGATACAAGAGTTGGAAATATACACAATTTCAGCAATGGGGAGGGGAAAAACAGCCCGACAGATCTGGACAACTACCAGAAACATTTAGATTCAAAGAAAACCTTTCTTAAGATTATTATTTCCGAAAGGATCAGCATTTGATTGGAACCCCATATTCCTAGAGATAACTAAAAAAAATTACATCCAGCCTAGTTGGTTCCTTTAGGAAAGAGCAAGCCCTCATACCAGATAAGATGTATTTTTAAAAGCTTTTTCTTCCACATGCTTTATTCCAACTGTAAAAATTGACCTTTGGTTTTAACAAGCCATACACACCACTTGGCCCACGCATGGGAGGAAAAGATCTGCATAGCCAACGCAGCTGATGCATCGGCCCCAGGGTCTGATCCAGGAGCTGGAACCACGAAGTCCTCCCCAGGGTGGCAAAAGGCCTCCTAGACAGTACTTAATGTTTTATTTTCAGGTGCCTATCTTTACCCATTTAATACCGCTGTTCCTTAAAAGTAATAGAAAAGGTAAAATAGTCCTGCTCTTCACACTGCCTTCACCTAGTCCCTCAAAATTCCTGTACCTGCCTCAGCAGGAGGGGTGTACATAACTATCTCCCTTTTAGATGGTTTTTAAAAGACCAATATATATGGGAAAATCTGAACAAATTCCAACTAATCCTGAGACAATACACCTTATTTTCATAAAATGCCATTTGACTCATTTTTGAGGACGTATTTTCCCTTAGCTCCTTGTTACCAACAACAGCTTATTTGTATGTTTTAGATTTGAATTTCCTGTTGCTTTAAAAATTTAAATTACAAGAACTGACAGTGCACTGTAGTCTCCAGGGGTTCATCCAAGTATCTGGTTGTTCACATTTAAAACATCAGGGCTGTCAAAATGGAAGAGGATAGTCTAGTGTTTATGTAAACTTAATTTCCTAGTTTCCATTAAAGAGTTATTAATTAAAAGGCAGTCTCAGCCAGGTTAAACTCTTCACATTTGGTTGGAAGGGACCTTAAAGCCCATCCAGTGCCACCCCCTGCCATGGGC
>NW_010128321.1:27442-27889 GCF_000699245.1 Pterocles gutturalis | reverse complement strand
ACACAGTAGCGTCCCCAGCCTCGGCCCATCTCTGTGGCTCCTCTGGCCCCGCTCCAGCAGCTCCGTGTCTGTCCTGTGCTGAGGGCTCAGAGCTGGGTGCAGCACTGCAGGGGGGTCACCAGAGCGGAGCAGAGGGGGAGAAGAATCACCTCCCTCGCCCTGCTGCTCACACCTCTTGCCAGGCCACCTCCTGTTTTTGCCTGACTTCCTCTTTGTTGGGATGCATTGCTCCTGAGCTTGGAGGAGGTGATCCTTGAATATCAACCAGCTTTCATGGGCCCCTCTTCACAAGACACTTTCCTGAAACATGGGGGTGTTTATTGACAGCCGGCTGAACAGGAGCCAGCAGTGTGCCCAGGTGGCCAACAGCATCCTGGCCTGTATGAAAAAGCGTGGCCAGCAGGACTGGGGCAGGGATTGTGCCCCTGTACGAACCACTGGTGAGGC
>NW_010128321.1:0-27424 GCF_000699245.1 Pterocles gutturalis | reverse complement strand
TGTGTTCAGTTTTGGGTCCCTCACCACAAGAAGGACATTGAGGTGCTGGAGCAGGTCCAGAGAAGTGCAACGAAGCTGGTGAAGGGTCTGGAGCACAGGGCTGACGAGGAGCAGCTGAGGGAGCTGGGGGTGTTCAGCCTGGAGAAAAGGAGACTGAGGGGAGACCTTATCACTCTGTACAACTGCCTGAAAGGAGGGTGCAGTGAGGTGGGGGTTGGTCTCTTCTCTCAAGTAACAAGGAACAGGACAAGAGGAAATGGCCTCAAGTTGCACCACAGGAGGTTCAGATTGGATATTCAAAATATTTCTTCACCGAAAGGGTTGTCCAGCATTGAACAGCCTGCCCAGGGAAGTGGTTGAGACACCATACCTGGAGGTGTTTAAAAGATGTGTAGATGTGACACTTAGGGACATAGTTTAGTGGTTCACTTGGCAGTGCTGAGTTTATGGTTGGATTCGATGATCTTAAAGTAGATCTCCAACCTACATGATTCTATGATTCTATGAAGACGCACAGTAAACCACTGACGCTTCACCTGTTTACTGTCTCACAGGTTACTAGAATACCCTGGCCAAATAAAATTAGAGCTATTGTGCAAAAAAGACCCAGTCATATCATTCATGACTGCCATGTATTTTAAAGTTTTTCAGTCTTGATGCCTATGCTGCATTTCATTCTTCACGTATACTAAGGAAAAAGTCACAGTCTGCAGCAAGTCCATAGACAGAGACTACGAGGCCAGAACACGCACTAAGCAGGACTGGTTGCCCAACTTATTAGGGAATGTCTTATGTTCTTATGCTCTTCCTTACCTGGGGACACAGTGCTTCAAGCTGGCTGGCTGACATGCGAACCAATTTTACACCTTCTTCGTTGTTTGAGATGGAACAGGCCAAGTTGGCAACCTGTGGCAGAGGTGGGAGAAAAGAACAAAAACAACTGTTAGAACTGGATTTTACTTCCTTTTGTAGGACACTTTTTACCCAGCCACAACAGTGACCAGTAACCCATCATGAAATACAAAGCGCCCACATTTGTTCAGTTTGGAAACCAGTAATGACATCTGTTCCTTCTCTAGCCACAAAATCACAACGCCTCTGATCATAAAACCATAGTCATTCGAACAGGGCAGACAAATCATTGTTACCACCTATTTGGTTCTCACCAGTATCACGTACAAAAGCATCAACAGCAGCTCTTGAAGTTACAGTTAAAAAGCCCATTCCCACTCAAGTGAGACAGCAGCAATCACACAATTAAAAAAACCAATCCAGCTCCCATGCATCTGACAATTAAGTATTCTGATGTCCATAAGTGAAGGGATGCTCCCTTTTCTTTAAACACCTCTACATCCTACTGCGTGCAAAGGAACCTGGAGGCTCATCAAGCAATTCAGCAGCACAAGCGGCGCAGCAGTGTTGCAAAGCTCAAGCTGTTTTGCTGGTGTTGCCCAGAGCTCGCCTCTGTGACAGGATACAGGTGTTTGAAAGCATTGGCTTAAACTACCCAGTGTACTTATCTAGTCAAAGACTGCGGTATCAGGCAGCTGTTCCTCCAGCCATTTCTTTTGTGCCATGATACACTGAATAAAAACATTTCCTGCTACAGGTGACCTTGAAGAGCCATCCACAATTCTCCTAAATTTGAATGGCATCTTGTGATGCTAAAAAACTTTACTCTAAAACCTCTACCTGCTGCACAGCAGCATCCTTAACTAGGTCATCTCGACACAGAGGACCTTTTGTAAACACCTGCCTTTTAAAAGCACACAGGATGGGGACAGCACAGAACTGTTTGGTAATTGAAGCCATTCCTCATATTGGAGCTACTCTCAGGGGAAGGAAGTCTGAAGTAAGTTACATCTCTCAGTTGACAGGTGAATGACAAGCATGTTATTCTGAGCCATTTGAACACAGAAAGCTGTAAAAATAGCACGAAGTGAACTGAGATGAACAACGAGTACTGTCCTTTTGGAGACAGAGCAACCTGCAAAACCCCCCGTAAATGTGCTGTAAAAGCATCGCTGCAGGCCAGCAGATGCTCAGCAACACCAGTGGATCAGGTATATGGATGTTTCTCTATAAGCTGGGGAAATTCCATTCTCCCTGTAACGAAATTACCCTGTGCATTCCCATACAAGTCATTTGGAAGTCCTATCTACAGCTATATCATGTGCCGTTCCCCCTCCCCAAGCCATTCCCTCACCCCAGCTGTTCCTACGCAGCATACGTTACTGTCCCACAAACCATCAACCGCGCGTCAACATACTTGAATGGTGTTTTTCATCAATCCATTAACTTTGGGACCAAAAAGCAAGTTCCCATTGCAAAGCACGCAGCTTCTTCCTCCCTCCAGTTCCAAATCAAGTTATAAACCCGTCTGCTGTCACGACGAGAGCTATGTTTCCAGCACTGAATGACCAAGTAAACAGATGCAGCAGCATATATTTGGATGAAAACAAACTGAAGTTGAGAGAAAGACTATGCAGCATCAATGAGACAGAAAACCCTGCCAGCTTTCAGCAATATTAGTGTCTTACTCATCAACTTTCTTTCCCACTAGTCCTTGTAGACAAGACCCACATATTAAGAGGTGGAGTTGCAGTACGTCTTCACTCGGTTGCAAGGTTGTGCAGCCTGCACCCAGCTTAGCCAGGGCTCTTTCCTCCCTCCTTTCTGTTACATCTGCTACAGCCTCCAGCTCAGCCCCACCACCCAACAGCTGTACTCTCAATAACGCTGTATCAGAGAGGGATTTTATTTGGAACGTAGTTTTTTTCCTGTAGATTTACCATGTCTTAAATCCCTCATTCACAGCAAGCTGTAGTACATTATGCTTTTGATTAGAGGCTCAAAAAATCAAAAGACAATAAGATGCCATGATTTAAAAGTCAAATAAAGATTTTGCTGTTGTTTTAAGCACAGGTCATATTTTTGAGAAACACCAGTTTGCCAATATTTTTTATGGTCCATATTTTCACATCATTTCTGCCTCTGCGGCAGCAGTTACAATCTCCAGGAGCGAGAAGAACACAAAGCACTATTGAGTAGGGGCTGAATAAAAGCGACATTGAAGCACTACAAAATCAGCCTCTCCGATATCTGGAGATGTTGTGCTCTCTCTCAAGCCAAGTGTGATGAATCAAGCGCACAGAAACCCTGCTCTGTCTGAACACAGAGAGGCTAAGAAGTTTACAATTGAGTGTCCCCGCCATGGTATGATGAAATTTTGCTGTTTTGCACAGTCATTTTTGAACAGTCATTTTTCCTCTGAATACCTCACTGATGGCAATTCTTCTTTAGAAATTGTCCGACTGGGGCTGCCAACCTTTCTGAAAGAAGCGTGTGTGCTTCCCTGACTGAGGGTCTTTGGCAGTTTAAGACAATCCAACTGTTGGCTGCCACATCCCATCCTACTGCTGCGTCTCCAAATCTCAACACTTCATTTCAGCGTGCTTGTCCAAAAGCAAGCTATTCGCTTTGGCAGACTAGTTTCTCTGCCAGATTAGCACACAAACTTCCCAGCAAACTATTCGCTGAACATCAGAGGGAAGCAGGGATGTGGCAGCAGCGGGGATGACTTCCGAGTGCTGCGGACATGGCCCTAAATTCACGGCAAGCACTGCACCCACGCGCAGATTCTTTCAAACTACTGGAAAACACTCACAAACCTCTGAATTCAAAATTTAAGAAGTGCTATGTCAACTAATTAATCAAGTTGTAAATGACATTACAGTGAGGTATTTTAAATTGTCATTAATTACCAGGTGCTCTATAGCATGAATTCTAAGATTCCATGTACCAGCAGACCTGGGTGGTTGTACGATTAAGAAATTTAATTTTTCAGTATCTGAAAGCACCCATCATCAATAACTCCTGCGTGGTATTTGACAAATAACCCCAAACTCCCTCTCTGTAGAAAGGATAGGGCACTGCTGGCCAGTTATTTGACAGGTACACATCATACATGGGATTTTGCAGCTGAGATAAAGATCAACTACTGCCAAATTTGTTTTAAACCATGCAGAGCACTTGGAAATCTTATACATTTCTAAAACTTTCAAATAAAATGGAGTACCTCCAGCAAACAAAAACTCCCCTTAAATCAAATGTAAATGGAATAGTTTCTTCGTGCCTCCAACAACGTAGCTGACTGACATAGTAAGTGGTCAGACTCGATTTAGAAAGAACACTTGTGCTTGAGAGCAAAATAGCATCTGCTGCATTTGTTCATTCTTACCATTCAATATCATCAAGCCCCTTTACATAAGCACTACTGGCACAGGCATCAAAGGAGATAAAAAAATCGCAAATAATGTAATCAGCTATAACGAGCAATCTCTTGAAAAAAGTTAAAAATACATTGGGAAGGAAGACAGACTAGAGCAATTAGCCTGCCGCGGTTCAGAGATACCTCTCGCAGCACTGCCAGACCCATTGAAAAGCATCTTTGTGATGCAGCATCAAGGCTCTCATAGTTCATGGAGTACACAACCACGTTCCAGAGACGTCTTCATGTATCCCAAAAGGCAGGAGGGACCCAAAGCAGCTGCCACGGTTTAGACGAATGAGCTTAAATCCACCCCCAGTGAGAAATGCACCGAGCGCTAGCGAGAAGCACACAGACACAACCATCTCTACACGCTGACTGATGAACTGGTGCCAAGTAAAACTCCAAGCTGGATGAGCTGATCTGGAAAGTCAGTTTCACGCACTGATCAGTTTTTGAAACTCAAATCTGATTTGTATGAACGATGACATCAGAGTACTGCAAGATGAGATGATGTCTTTGGAGGAGGCAGCACTGGTTGCTTCCAGAGGCAGGCACCATCTCGGTGCGAAGGGTCAATCGGGAATACCTTATTAGCAGGAAGGTATCATTCTAATAAAAAAAAAAATATTGTACCATCTGCCACTGAGTGATTCCATCTCAAATTCTAGTCATTTTTATTCTTCAGAATTTACTAATTTTAAATCAGGAAAAAACTTGACATTTCTAAAGCCGTTTTTTCCTCCACCAGTGACAATCTGTCAGCCTATGTTTGTGTTGTCAGCTGCTGCAGACAGCTGCCTCCTCTGACAATAGCCAGTTTTTACCTTTTTCACCTGAAATACATTTTTGATTTTTTTTTAAACATGAAATTTGTTCAGATAATGACTATGCCGCATCTTCCAGCCATTCAAAGACCATAGCAGCCTCGACTACACAAGCGTCGGGTCATCACTAAGCCTCTTAAATTACGCTGTTGAAAATAATAGGAAAATACTGCTATAGCTTTGCACTTGCTAAACTTTCTCTTTGCACTGACATCCTAGCTTAGTAGAGGGGTCACTTCACATGGAACTGTTTATTAAAGGATTGACAAATTGCTTTTTCAATAAGAGACCAAAAATTGCAAGAGTAAAAAGGAACTGTAATGCATTACATCTTCTTTTGCAAGGATTTCAAAGGCTGACACTGAAAGTTGTATTAAATTAAAGTCTTTGCGTCGTGCACCTCAGTTGACTTCAGAGTTCTTCCTCCGTGTTTACAGGCCATGTTTTCAGGACGGCTTCTTCAGAAAGTCAGACAAGCAAAGCCCTCCAAAATGGGTGCTGGATGCAGCCATGCAGCAGTGGTGTAATCCAAAGGCGGCTCAGTAATGTGTTTATTGTTGCATAATTTAAAATTCTCAGAGCGGCCTCTGCCACACAGCATTGGTATAAATCAGGATTAGACATCGCTATGCAGGAGACAAACATGCACTAATTGAATTCTAAGAGTCTGACTGCTCTCATTTGAAGCTGCAGTTGTAACAAACGCATTGCAGAAGTTTTTCAAATGGTCTTATGACTTAAAAACTGAACTTTTCAATTTAACATTAGCCAGTACCCTCTTATAACCCTCATGCACAAAATGACAAAACCGTACTCATTTACACACAGATACTTTGGGAATTTTGACAGCATGCAAACAAAGCTTTTCAAAGGTGTTCCTGGCATTTTAATTTCTGATTAAATTTCAACACTTCAGCTTCTTGTTCTATTTTTTGCTTTTCATTTTACAATTTCTTTGAGAATGTAAATTCCCACTTTTAAGCAGCTTGAAATCACTCATTTTAAAAGAAAGAAAAAGAAAAAAAAGAATGGACAGGCAGCCATCAACATTTTCCTCTTGAGGGCCTGCTGAAGAAAAGTGTATCTGATATTTTCACTAAATTCAAATACAGCACATCTAATTTCTTCCTCCCTCATATTAAGAAAACAGTCCAGATTCACTTCATGATGGTCAAAGCCCATGAAATTAATTTATCTGCAGAAACAACTGTTCTGGCAAAACTAAGTGGCACCTGAGGACTCTCAGAAGGGACGTGTCAATTATGTAATTTCCATCCCTCTTAGAAAAGCCTTTATTATTCAGTAAGTCCATGCATTTATTAATTCACTCATACACTACAATATTCAAGACGAACGTGAGCATTTTAATATCCATGAATAGGTACGGCATGAGGGAGAAGTTGCATTATAGCTCTAATCCTATAAACTCACCAGTTGTTCAGGGGCATAGATAATTATGAATTACACAATACACTTTCACTTCTGTAATGCGTGCAGGGATGGCAGGAGGACTTCGGCTCAAGTCCACCGGGACTCTGGAGCAAGCCACTGGGAGTCACGCTGTCAACTTCTCTGATTTTATATGACTTAGGGAGCTGCAAGTGGCTGCAGCTCCACAGAAGGCACCTTGCACGAGCTTGTTGTGGGCAACAGAATCCCAATATATTAACTTAAAATAGTAAAAGTCTTTAAATAAAACAAGCTGCACACAGAAAAACTCCAGCTGTAAAGCACTGAGGGGAACGATGGACCAAAACAGAGATAACTGCTATTGCCAGAGCTCTGCAACCTCACCCAGAAGATGAGAGCAAACTGAATTTCAAGGCTGATTATAAACACGTGGAGGGGAAATTTCAGATAGATGGAACAAAACTGGCAAGCCAAATGTTTTCATTTTTGATTCAAAAGTTTTAGACAATGAGAAACAGGGGTTTCAGGGTTTTTTATTTCAACAGGCTGGCAACTGACTGAAAGAGGAAGGGGACCAGAGACAATATACTGCATACTTTCTGCTCCCTATAATACTCCTTATACTTGTTTAATATTTTCATGGATAACCACCTTTCTTTTGGGATCAAATCTCAAAACTTGCACCTTTCAAGTCGTGTCTGTGTGTCTAAAAATCTAGTTAAAGAAGAGAGCTTTGCATTTGGCTCTCAACCTAAATGAGCTGTCTCCAGCTATTGCTGTCATTCTCGGTAAAGCTGTCCCGCGAAAGCTCTATACAACACCAGCAAGCTCCTTCGATTCCTGGAAGAAATGTCTTTCTCCAACAGAGTACAACCCCAGGTGTTGTCAAGGTTTCGTGAAGAAGGGAAATTCTTCACACAGTGGGGCAAAACCAGAGTTTGTGCATCACAACAAACCGAACTGGGCTCCATTTACCGAGCAGCAACTGCAGAAGGGAAAGCGCTTCTCTCTCTTGCCAACAGGAAGGTTTTCCAATCAAAGAGGGGGAAGAAGTGTTTGAAGGGAACTAATACATCTATATCATAAAGCATACCCACAGGAGTAAAGTGCTAGCAGCAGAGAAATACCTTCATGCCCAGACTGGTAGATTTCCTTTCCGTCGACCTGACTTAAGAGAGCAGAGCTGGTGAAGCAATAGCAGTGTGCGACGTGGGCACCGTGCCCCTCGTAGATGCAGCTGTAGCGACAGATGTAACTATTGGCACGGGAACTATTCCTTCCTCAGACAAACAAGCTAAAGTGATAAAATGTTGTTATAAGAACAAAACACATGAGTTACACAAGCCAATCTGAGCTACCATGACAGAATCGCACCACTGGTATGTAATGGAGATCCGATCTTAAGCTAAAACTTTCAAAGCAAATCCTCATCTTAGACGCTTCTTAGCAACACAAATGTTTTTCTTTAAAATAAAAGTGTTTCTAGTAGCGATACTTGGATAGTACCTGAATAATTATCCTTATCCAAAAGAGCCTCTATGTTTATCAAAGTGGAAATCATAATTCTTTCCTATCCCATTTTGCTTATCACCCAGAGTGTGCTGCGTTATGATCTTACTAAAGGCTTCCAACTTGGTGCCTATTATTAGCTGTTTAAACCAGGTTTTGGAGATACAGAAAACTGTTCATGGCAAGTTCAATGGTAATTTTAATACACTATGCTCTTGAAGAAGGCAACAAAACAGTAAGAGGAATGAGCTCTATACAGACTTCAGGCAACTCCTTGATAACACTATGTAACTAATATTCCAATATTGCCAACGACCAAGATGATGAAAGTCCAGACATGCATCGAGGCTTTTAGTTACATATCAAGAATTAAAACATTCATGTCACAACTATAAAAGCTGTACCCAAAAAGCTACTTAAAAATGCTGTTGGAATCAAGACTCAAATATCTGGAAAATACAATCGGCCAGGACTCTATTGCTTTTCACCTGCCTCTGAAGACATCACGTCAACTGTACTCAACTGTGCTTACGCCATGCCTCCTGACCTCTTTTACAGACTTCCTCTTCCCCAAATGCTTCTCTTTCCAAAGGAAAACGGAACAGAGTAAATACAGGGCTGTTTCTAGTGGGATAAAAGGACATTAATCTAGTTTTCCAAAACCTAACATCATTCACCTCCAACTTCCACACCCTTCACATCCCCCTTGGCCCGAGTGGTTAAAGACCAAGCCCCACAGCCTCCACAATCAACAGCTAAATGGGATGATTTTCAAATAAAATAAAGTCTCCAAACACCTTGATTGCTGTCCCAGTATGTGAGGGTTCAAATTCACCTTCAATCACTTCACCTCTCCCACCAATTTCACTGTCAGATTACTGATTACCTTGCTTCTCCCATGTGTGCTAACAATGAATCTGGATAGAAAGATTATCCTGAAGTCTCTTACTCCTCTTTCAACATGGTTTTTAATCTGTACTAGCATTCTGTGAACCCTTTCATATGTAATTTGGTGAGCATTAGAAGATTTGCTTCAAACAAAACCTTACAAGAACAAAAGTTATCCCATTAAAAGGTCACTTGCCTTTAGTTCTGTATGACCTATTAAATTTGTATATCTAGTTTTGCTGGAAAATAGAAGAACTTTTTTTCTGCTGAGGCTTTCCTGCTTTACTGATTATGAATGTAAGGAAAGCATGTTCTATGAGTAGAATTTAATTTATTTAGGAATTAGTTGACTAATAAAATGAACTTACAAGGAAAGTGCATCGGTTCTTGAAGAGTGTCAGACTTTAGAGGGCACATTAGAGTTATACTGGTCATTTACTCAAGACAGTTCTTCTAAATTGCTGCCAAGGTTATCTATAGACAAATTACAGAAAATGTGCTTGCTCTTTGGAAGAGACATTTTGCTCTCCATCTTAAAATGGGAAATTACTCTCGAGCAAGACCAACTCTGCCTCTCTTCCCCAGACCATAGCGCAAGGACATTGCTCTTGTAATACACAATTACCTTCAAAATAAAAGCAAGAAAGAGACAAACTTGTTTTGAGTTTGCAGACCTTTTTTCCCCTGTAAATTAGCTTACCAAACAAGAAAAATAGGTGCTTGGATACCACGGCAATGACTGTTAACAACCCCAGCCTGGAAATGCTGTATTTTGAGAGATTAACATACTGAAACATTCAGAGCAGCTTTTCCAGTCGGTATTTGATGTGTCAGGTGCTATGGCTTCTCTGTACTTTTTACCCAAGATACATCGTCTCTGTCTTTCGGTACAAAACACATACCTTTGGTGGCAAACATGAAGAAAGAATATTTAAAGAACGAGCAAAGCCCATCCACTCCCACCCCCAAAGATGATAGTTTTATAAACTTTGTATAACCTTCAGAAATCAGGTGACTAATGGACACACAAAGGATAATCTTGTGAGACCACATTTATTTCTAGATCTGCTGGATACCGCCGTTCCATTATTCATTTTTAATAAATGCATAAGGTGCACAAAACAGTAAATATCTGCCTTTATCGGAAAGGCACTAGCTATGCCCAGGCAAGGTAGAGCTCATGAACAGAAGATAGGCAAGCCTCAGTTTTTCAAAACCTTTGCTGTATCTGAAGTCCAGAAGATAGCTATTATTTTAAACCCAAGCTGTGTTTTACTCGCTTCAGTTTGTGGTTTTTTTTAAAGCTTTTCACATGTAAAAAACCCACAGCTGTTAGGCTCTCTGAAGAGTATTTAGGCTACAAGTATGGGCAAATCAGGATAAACTGCAATAAAAACACTGCAAGCGTGCAAGGCTTTGGGCTTTTGGTGAGCGGTATTTTTAGACTGAGGTCTGAAGAATCACTCTAGGACATGAGGCTAGACAGGCAGGGCAACAGAAGGGGAAAATGTCAGTGCGAGAGGCTATGGATAGCTTATGGAGCTGCAAGTGCCCAAATGTGATTCTTTCCAAGCAAATAAATTTGCAGCCTGCATCTGTTCATGGGTTTTTCACTGAAGATGAGAAAATCATCTCTCCATATGCAAGATTCAACCCAGTGCATTAAAAACAGGCACAGAGCAGTCTTTTCAGATAAATTAAAGCAATTGGAAAAAAATTGATACTTATGAAACATCAGTGGGAGCGTTTGCCTCCTAGGTCTTACCAAAGTTTCTCTGACAAAGACTTAAAAATAAAATTTGAGACAACATTTGACACAGGGGTACTGGCTTTCAGAACAGGATAAGGTTATTCACTGTGTTTATGAAATTACAAACTCTCCCTTTCCAAACTATTCAGCAAGCAAACAGCTACTGCAAGCTTTTAAACTGGACTCTGTCCTCACCTACCTTTTAACAACCTCATTTCTTAAAGGTCTAAAAAACTTTTCCATTAAAACTACACAATATAAAACAGTTACAAACAGACAACCTAATTTTTATTTTTCTAAAGCTTTCAATAGTGTAGCAAAAGTTTCTTCTTACATCTATGGCTTTTTCACTTTTCAGAGGACAGCCAGAAGCATCACTGCAGTGACTGCAGGGAGCAGTACAAAGGCAACTTGTGCACAAGTACACTTCAGAGGCTGGGACAAACAAAAAGCCAGTGTGGTGCTGAGCGACACCATTAAAGATGAGCACCAAGCTGCAGGACAGCCCAGTTTCTTCCAGGGAGGAGCATTAAATCTAGGGATGCCAATGCCAAGCTGTCTTTCCTCAAGAGCAAAGTTATAGGTTGGAGGGCCAAGGCTATTCTACCCAGCACCAGAAAAACAACTGGAACACAAGTGAGTGCTTCACAATCTGTAATTTAGGAAGATTTTCGCATTTCACAAGTGAATTTAACTTTTTCTTACCCTGGTTTCCAAACTGCTGTCTCTTCTGTTATTCTTGTGTGCTGCATTTAAACTGGCTTCTCAATTCCTGAATTAAACTCCTTTAACAAAATTCAGGCAGAGTGCTAGCTAGTTAATGGACTGTTAGTACAGAGCAATTTTGAAAGCTATCTTTGAAATGTACTATTCAACTGAGACAGGTCTCATTTTACTATTTTACCGCTTCTCAGTTTTCAAAAGGCAGGATAAGGGGTTAGTATTTTACTATGTGAGAAACAAATGAGATGGAAGCCCTTTGGGACGTGGCTTTGGTATGGCTTCTCTAGAAGATCCAGACTCAGCAGGCAGATCAGATGTTTGTGGTTATTGCACCTTTTGTTCAATTTGGCTGCCTGGACTTTAGGAACCAGAAAGCAGACAGTGCTCTGCTGCCAAGAAGGGAACATTTCAAAATAAAATTACCCAAATCATGAGCTTCTATCTCTTTACAGCCACTTGGAGGGTCTGTAAACACCTCTGCACTGCAGGAGCAAGAACTCCCGATGCTAACCCAGGGCAGAACCAGCACTGCCACTCCTCTTGGTTAGCCAACACCTGTGAGAGATTAGTGTCAAAGGAGAGCAGCACCGACTCCTCCAGATCACAGGACAAAGGGGTTCTAAATCCAAGGTGTAAGACTTCTCACTGATTCAGATGGGGATCCGTGGAGTTACTGAGTGCAGAGCAGGACTCTCATGTGCATTTCTTCCCGTCCTTAGCATTAAAGGAAAGGCCACGTTCTCTTCTACATCTAAAACACAGCAGCCTGTCAATCACAGCGTGATACACAACACAGCTCTGTTCGGCGCTGCGGCTGCTTTGTCACATTTGATGTCTTGAGTCACTACGCAGCAGCATTTCCGAGGGTAGTTACGATAAAGTCACCGGCACACTTATCTTCCACTGAAAACAGGTGGAAGCAATCACTTCTCATCTCACCAAGTGGAACATCTTCTGTTCTGCTCTTACACAATCTTTTACTGTTTCTCCAGATACCTGCAGTTGAGCTTTCTGCTCAAGAGCACAATCATACGGGAACTTGCAAACATCCTTCTCCATTCTGGCAGAGACACACCGAGACATTGTAAGTGCAACCCGTCCTGACCTGTATTCCTTCACAGTAAATTTGACATCTCATAGGGCTCCGCAGTGGCTCTCTATCCCCTCGAGACAAGGGCTCTGCAGGAGTACTATTCTCTTTCTGTCGAAGCTAAGCGTATATAATAATCCATCTACATTCATGGAAGAGGTTTATAAGGCATCTAGATCATGCTGCTCTATAGCTGTAGTTACATTTTAGACAGCAAAAGCAATAAGCAAGCCTTCAAAAAGTTGTTGCAGCAGCATATCATTTGAGCAGAACCTTTTGATGCCAGTCAGAAATATTGTTGAATTCATACTTTCAGGGGAATAGTCTTTCTTGAAAGACAGGGCTGTTTGGCTGAATAGAGGTTCTGTAAAAGTCATTTGCAGCTTGGCATTTCGCACACAAGCTAAGGTCAGTAAAAACTGCTCCTACATGACAGCAAGGACAGCCACCCGTTGCTTTTCAGATGGCACACGTTTTCTGAAGGAGGAGGGAGGAAGGGCTCACCTAGCAAGGGTGGGAAGGAAGCTTGTGGTTGGAGCTGTGCAATTACTCCTTTGCAATTATGCCGATAAACTGCATGTGGACACCATGCATCCACCAAAGAGGTGGCAGAACTATGGTGGAGTAGACACTGCTATTGTTATGCCAGTCAATTTCTCCTGTAAACAAGCCCTAAAAATAATTCTCTAGATAAATTAGGCTTGCAATGCTAAGAAGGGAGGCTTCAGACCAAACCCACTTCAAAGTGTTCCCACTACTGCGCGTGGAACGGCTGCATCCTGCTGCCAAGGCAGGGGCACAGCAGCACTGTGTTCCGCCTGCTGTTTTGTTGAACAATGTTAGTAACTTAAAATTTTGAATAAAATAACTTGGAAACTATATGAAGATGACGTTCACGCTGAAATGCGGCAGGCCAAAAGTGAAGAAAGGATACCTTTGCAGAATTAAAGATTTTCAGTGTGCTCAGAGAGCAGCTCTGAAGAACTGGACTAGCTTGATGTACCCCAGACTACGGGGCAGTTGCACATTACACTTGGAGCCCTTAGGGCTTTAAAAAAAGTGAGAAAA
This sequence comes from Pterocles gutturalis, assembly GCF_000699245.1. Lineage (NCBI taxonomy): Eukaryota > Metazoa > Chordata > Aves > Pterocliformes > Pteroclidae > Pterocles > Pterocles gutturalis. The sequence continues at coordinate 13,889 of NW_010128321.1, read as the reverse complement.
ACACATTGAACAAGAGTCAGAAAGTACTTTTACTGATGTTCAATAAGTCATTCTTGAGTAATTGGAATCTGTCAAGTTGTATTGAAAGTATTCCCGATGAGCCTGGGAGACACGTGGACTCAATAATCAAATGCAGTGATACTGGGTGAGAAAAAATACACCAACCAGCACCTGAGCATTCCCAGGCGGCTGTGGGGGCCAAGCACACCAGCCAGCTGATGCCTCAGAGCATACCGAAGCGCACAGGAGGAGTTTTTGAAGTTTATTCTTAGTGGCATGTTTCTTCAACAAGACCTACGGATGTTTGTTCCTTGCCATTTAGAATCACCAGGCACAGAACTCTCATGCACAAACAACGGCAAGAGGACATGGTTACCAAGACGTATCCATGAATACAGGGCACGAACTTAAGCCATTCTTTGTAATCGTGCTGCCTGTTGGAAAACCATTACCTTTAATAGCAGACTAATTACCTGTATGTATTTTAGTTAAGACAGGTCAGTCCCATTTAAGCTTGTCTTCCCACAGATTAGCTTCAGTCTTGAGTAACACCAGCCTGAGAGCCTTTAGGTTTTTATTAGAAAAAGGTGGCAGGGATCAGTTTTGTTGTTACTGTGAGGTTTTTGTTTGTCTGTTGCTTGCTCTTTACAGACACATGAGCAGGTTTTAATTCTAAAAGCATTCACATAAAAGGCCTGTTTATGTTCACTGGTATTTTACCAAAAAGAAAAAACCTCCAGGCTTCAAGCAACGGGTCAAAATGTACAGCAGGACAGCCAGGCCATAGTCTACCTTACTCCATAGCACCATCTCCAATTAACAGATCAAGTAAAGGTAACAGCATAAAATACCCACACTGTAGCCTATCTAAAAGTACATGGGCTATGCAACAGCAGCTGCTGCTTTTTCATATGCTTACACTTTTAATTATACTAAAGAAAATTATATTTGAATTCATTAAAATAAAATTTTAAAAGGAAATTTATTACAGAATTTGCTATTTGTTTCAACAGAATTGAAAAATGTGCTTTGCCTAACCTTGCCTTATTTTAACCAGTGGTAATTTAACTGTACTCTGTACCATCTTACCTCAATCAATTTGTTGGCATGTTCACGAAAAACCTGGGCATATTCTTTAACTTCTTTTTCGTTCCCATTCTTGGCAGCTTCAATCAATACTAAAAGCGGAACATTTGTTTCCAGAAAAGAGTCTGATACGTGGTCCATAACAGCTTTGCGGAGCTGAAATAAAAATAAAATAATTAGTTATTTTTCAGTAGTGTTCTACAGTTCTTTTCCTTTTACTGTACTAATATGTAAAGCTTAAAGTACTTTTGTTGTTGATCCTTTTTGCATTGTGTGACCAAGGCTTTCCCTGCACTAAGTCTTGTCTATACACTTTTTGCTTCAATTTAAATTAAATCTCCTTTAAAAAACTGGATTAGTTATACAAGTGCAAGTCACCACTTTGGCCACAAACATTGATTTAACAGCTCTTATTGGTTTTGTCTGAGTAAATTTGCTGCTTTCTCTCAGCTAATTAAACAATATGCTGATTTAACTTTTTTCTTTTTCTACTAGAATAAGAACATTTTTCAACAAACTTGATCCATATTCACATTTACTTGAAAAGGGGAATATATTGCTTTAAAAAGCAAACGGCCAAAAGACTGATGTTACATAAACACAGTCCTCAAAGAAAATAGGCTCTCTGAGATGAATACCATCAGAATTACAAAACTTACATGATTATGTTCATTTTATGTTCCATAAAATGGGAGTTGTTTTGTGGGGTTTTTTTTAAATCTCTCTTGCCACAAGGATGAATAAGAATCCAACATCTTTATTACACAGTTAACAGGGGATTGCATTTCCACCCCATGCTTCCCAGTGAACCAGGCACTGGAAGCTTCTAGCTTTTAATTCACGAAATACCAGCAGGCAAGCCCACTGCCCACTAGAAACAATCCACAGATAAGAAGGTAAACATGCAGAAATGCACTCATTTGTTCCAACAAGTATCAACTTTATATTTCAATTACCTGTCTACGCAAGTCTCTGGTCTTTTTGGTCATTTTATCAATTGCAGAGTTCAGAGCATCACTTCTTTCTTTGCGTCCAGCCTGAAAAGCAAGAGACAAAGAGGTAAACAGGTATTCAGGATCTCAAAGTAAAACCAGTATTGTTCATTTCAAGTACATTGCCAGCTTCTTCATTCTTCTTTTTTTTTCTTCCCCCCCTTTTTTTCCTCCAAAGTGATTATGCACACTAGAAGTACAGTCCCCACCCCCCTGATAAAGTACTCTTCCTGGCTGGCTTGGGCAGTACAATAACATCTGACATCTTAAGATTTCACCTTTAACACTCTTCAGCTTTCTTTCAGAAGAAAAGGATCATTTCATAAATTTAGATGTCTTTTTGCTCCTAATCAGCTGGAGACCATATTCACCCTCTGAGTTTTAGATTTCTCTTTTCTGCCAGCACTGTCAATCACTCCCCGTCTGGCACTGCACTGAGCCCAGAACAGCCCTGCTTCAACCCTCTGTCTTCTGCAGCCCTCAGCTGCCCAGATTGCCCAAGGCCGGTGAGTTGCACACAAACATCTCGCACGCAGCTGTCGACCTGCAGGTACGAGCACCACGGAAGCAGTCCCCAGGGCTGCGCATCCGATACCGCAGTGCTCCTGTCCGCACTTTCATACCCAGCTACCACAGAAGGCTGCTCTTGAGCAGTCAGTCAAAAGCCAAAAATCAATTCTCTTAAAGGTAAAATCCTTCTAAAACATTTTTCAGGGATGAAATCCAACATTTCAAGTAAGTATCCAGGCCCGCTCGCCAAGAGCTGGATTTCGCCAAGGTTCGATACAGCAAGCTTTGCATTAGCCCTGTTGTTAAAGGGAGGGCAACAGGCCAAGCAGCAGTGGCAGCTTCTCTCTTTTTAAGCAGATGCTAGGTTGAAAATATCCTAATTTGTATCAAATTAGGAGTGTTAGATAGAAAAATAGTGGTGGTCTGGTTTTGCTGGGAGTTTTTCTGTATAATATAGCTTATATTTGAGTTTTGAATAATGCTTTATGCAACCGCAATCTAATTTCTGAAGTTGTAAGCCACGATCAATACAATTATTGTGTTAAGAAGAAAAAGCATTTAGCAGCACTAAAATGAGGGTATGCCAGTTATCAATTCTCCACGTGACAGGCTGGTTTGAAATACCTGCATGGGCAGCCTTTCATCTAAAACCGAGTCCACTCTACAGCAGAAATAAAAACTAAACAAAATCCAGAGAGGAAAATTAGGATGTTGTAAAGTCATTACAGTTTAATGAATTATGGAAGACTTTTCACCTCCCTGATCAAGTAATTTGCTTCTCATCACAACAGGTAACTGAAAAGTGACTGAAATTAAAACCAGGAGCTCGTTCTGACTATGCCACAGCCTTCAGCAGACCCAACATTGGCCCTTTCTTCACTCCACACTCAAAAATCAAAACTGAAGTCTCCAAATGAAGTGAAGATTAATGCTACTTATTTATTGACCAGTTAGTTTGCTGTTCCCATGCTTGGCAGACATGCAAACCAAACTGCAGTTAAGGCTAGAAGGTCCCTGCTCAGCTTGCACTGAGTGCGACCGCCTTGTCCCAAGCCGCAGCTGTGGGCACGCCGGTTGCGGCAGGCGCTGCCTGCACCCCGAGGAGGGCAGTGGGCTCCTTGGAGCAGGCGATTCACCCCAAAAATCAGAAACCTGCCAGCTGGCACTGCATGAACTAAAAGCCTGCTCTGAGACATAAACCTACAATTGCAGCTGCTTGCACTTTCTGATGCTTTCACACCATTTTACCTATTGCAACGTGACCATTTTACGGAACCCATGGCACCCCCCTGTACACGTGGGTGGTTTTTTCCAGGAATATCTTTGGATCTAAGACATATACTCATCTATTATGTAGAAAGCCAAACATTCAGCTGTTCCAAGAAGTGCCATTTTACTTCTCCCTGGGTGCCCCTACATTACCATTTTAACATGAAGCAGGAGCACGCTTTTGAAGAGAGTCCACCCATCGCTTCCACTTTGCTGTCCCTGGCTTCACAGCCCAGAAGAGCTCCAGTGCTCGAGGACCAGATGCCTTTTGGATAGGAGAAAACCAAGAGATAGCTTCTGCTAATGGACATGCAGTTCACGAGAGGAGACCTCAGCCAGTCCTACATAAAATGCCCTGAACAGCAGGCAATGGATACATTAGAGCCTAAGCAACACCAGTTTCATCCAGTTGATCCATTCCTATTAAGCTATATCACGTATTAGCACAGGAAGAGCTGTATAGTCTCAACCCATTAGATTTTAGCAAGGCAGCTCCAGTTTATTTCCACCCTGTTAGCATTCAAAATTTTCAGTACAGAAGCTCGTCAAAAGCATTAACAGATTTTCCTTCTGAAGGTTGCCCCATAAACCACTGCTAATTTAGCTGCGGTAATTTAGCAATTTAACGCATGTAGCTACTAAGCCGGCTCCTTTGTTCGGGCTGGTGCAGCAGGGCAGAAGAGAACAAACACGACAGACGCCCATGCCTCTGTGCCTACGGAGACCCTGTGGTCATTAACATCTCAGATCATCACAGCCAACTCTACCCGAGGTCCTGGCCCAGAGACAAGGATGTCAAGTTGTGCCCATCTGAAGTTTCTTGACCTTTTTTGCATAAAATGAAACCTAAAACACTAACTGTGGGACCAGTTACACTCCCTTAGGTCCCAGTGGAGACAGCTAGTAGGAGAGTGACCGGCTGGAGCACGTGAAGAGCCGCACAGTCTGCAGCTGCACGAACCCTCCAGAGCACGGAAAACCACCACAGATCATCCTTGACCACAACAGCCACTTTCTCCAGGCTCCCACATGCCCAAGCTCCACCAATTTTACCCATTGGTTCCACCCCACAGCTCAAGAAGTCCTGTTTGAGCTAGCGTGTCTCTCTCTAAAATAATAAATCTTGTTTTAAAGGCTCCAAGTAACTTTTTACCACCTCTGGGTAATCTGTTCCACTAGCCAATTAGCCTTACTATTAAAAAAATCAGTCCTTGTTTCTAGTCCAAACTTTCACTGAGCAGCTAACTAATGACCTGGCAGCACAACACATCCCAGATCAGCTTCTCGTACGCACGGGATTAGAAGGTCTCACAATAGTGAAACCTGAATAATCAGACTTCTAATAGGATTTTTAGATATGCAGCACAAAACTCTGCAGAGGGAATCACAAGGTCTGCAGTGGGTTGTACAAGCAGCAGCTAATAGATTTGGTAGATTTAATAGGGTCATGTTGACCCTATCAGTCATTCTGCAGTATGATACCACAGCTCTGGCCAGTACCATGGATAATAAATTTAGCCACAGTACAAATTTACTTTAAATTAAATCAGATCTTTATCAAAGAGGTTAGAATTGGTGTTAAAAATTGCTCAGTTCCCCCACCCTCTGCAATCTCTGCTCTTCCACCACCATCACTACCCTGCTGGAGAAGCAAGACAAGCAGCCACTGTCGCGTCCCTGCTGTTCCAGCTCACACGGCTATCCCCAGTAGGGTTTGGTTTTAATCACTTAAAGCAAAGAAAGGGGATTTGTAATGAGGGAGGCAACTGGAATCTCGATCTCTGTCACAAAGCATTCCCTTTGTAGGCCTGCCATCTGAATTAAAACAAACAAACCTGAACCAAGTTTTTTCCTACAGCTACTGATATTAAAATCTAACCCCAACTGATTTATAAAGGTAACAGAGCACAGGGGAGGCGGTGTGTGAATGCTGTCTTAAAGCCACCAGGATCAGCAGCACACATATTACAATGAGTTACTCAGAAAACCATGTTTTTACAGCTAAATATCAAAAACTTTCCTTGTTAGTCTCAATGGTTGATGACCAGTTTAGGCTGAGCTAAGACCACAGAGTTATTGAGAGAAATGGTGTGTCCTGCCTGGCCCCAGCCCTCACAGCGCACCCCCCTCGGCAGAGCCAGCATCCCTCCTCCCCAGATCAGCAGCCAGACTTTTCGTGAGGCAGGCGTGCTGCCACTGCCCCACCTGTCGCCCAGCACACAACTACCTAAAAAAGGTGGTTCACAGAGAGGTCTCTGCTTCAGGTAATCTGTGAATTATCTTCTGAGCTGTTGGTACAACAGGCGGTGCCACGGTTAATGATGGTGATTTAATAAGTGAAAAACGAGTATTTGGCATCCCCTCCTCTGGGCGGGCAGCGGCAAAGGGAGTTATACTTCAGTGCGCCGCTGCTGAGCCGTGCTTCACAGGGAGGCAGGAGATTTAGTGCTCTGCTTCAGTTTGTCACATGCTTCATTTTTGCCTTGACACCTAGCCTAATTGCATGTCTACAAGAGATAACCATCCATACCCCTCCACTACCGTGATACAAGGGCTGCAAACAAATTCCAGATACAATGACGCTGATTCAAGACCAGGAAGGGTAAGCAGTGAAGCACGACATGCGTGAATTTCAGCAGTGTTCCCATACCTGAGGTCTGACGGTTGAGGCAGCAGGACTATAAACAGGTTTGTTGCAGGAAGGAGCCTCCCATGGTGAGCCCACAGCTCACCAAAGCACGGGAGCTGCATGGCACCCTCTGGCATTCAGCAAGAACCTAAATGACCAACTCTAAAGATGCCGGGGTTCCCCCCCCTGCGCAGCCACCTCTGCTGTGCTACCCCCACCCCAACGTCCCTCCCCACTGCCAGGCTGCAGCCACCACAGCCCCACACTCCTCTCGGCACTGATGGAAAGGGGAGGGCCGGCTCCTGCACTTGTGCAGGGGCAAAGAGGAATCAGAATGTGCAACCAGGGCCAGGTGCAGAGAGCTGCCAGACAGGTAGGTGACAGTCCCCATGGTACGCCACAGCACATGTGTGTCCTTTGCTCCCAGGAAGACAATGACATATGGTGCCCTGTCCCATCTCTCCCACTGCCCTTGCCTGGAGGACCTCTGCAGCCAGCCCAAGGAGCTGGACACGTCTGCAGATGATGTGGCACCTCCGACATGCCTTCTTCTTGTGCATCAACTTCTCGGGGATCACTGCTAACCCAGCCCCACCATAGTGCATCCAAGTGACAGGCTGTGCACAGTAATGCTACAGCCACATGTCTCTGCTCATCTCCTTCACCCCACAGCACGAAGGCTATCTTTCACCAAAAAAGCAGCAAATATGCCTGCAATCCCCGATGTGCTAACACCCAGCAAAAATTAATGCAATCATTTCTTCAGGCAGACAACTGCTGTCTGTTTGCATGGTGCTATGCGCATGGCTGCAAATCCTGGGTGCCCCGGCCTTGCTGCAACAGCAGGGCTTGCTGCCCTCCAAGCCCACAACACAAGAAAGTCATGCAGCCCACATCTACATCAAGCAAAATTAGCTGATGTGTTGCTCTTAATCCACTAGGAAGGCTTCCACAAGATGTCAGCCTAGCTAAATGACAACGCTAGCCTCAGGGTGCAACTCTACTTTTCCAGCACATGCATTTAGCAGGAAAACCAGCTCTTTCGCTGCCCGAGGAGTGGGGAAAGGGAGAAGCCCCCGAGAGGGTTTTTCAGTCCCAGCAAGTTTATTCCCGAGGCGGACATGCTATCTTCCCTCTCAGTTCAGCACGTGATAACTCAGGCCGTTCGAAGCGCCCTTTCTGGCACAGATCCCCAGATGGCACTCACACGTGGATCTCCTCAGCATACAACCGAGCTTTCAGTCTTGGGAGAAATGCAATCGCGTGAGTTTTGTGGACAGCCAGGGTTTATTCCCAGCCTATGACACCGTGACAGCCCAGGCAGCTCCCGAGGAATAACGTGAATGTTACCGCCAAGTTGAAGAGAATCAGATGCACGCTTTCGGTAATATCTGTTATTTCACGACAAGCGCACATAAAAACACGTTTCACTAAGAAAAGCACCCATAAAGTTCACATTAACAGCTTCCCAAACAGGAAACTCGCTGGCAAGGTGCTAAATAGCCTTTGCTTGGTTACAGGCCAAAGAACGGAGAGCTTCAGAAAGGAAGCGACTTACCGTGTTTGAACATTAACTCTTAACTCTGTGCCAAATTACACAATCTTAATGTGGGAGGAACCTACCAACAAATACTGATGCAAATAAGCAAAATGTTTCCAAAAGATACCTACACTCAGTCTCCTTGTAATAGCAGAAAGTGGCAGCACAAGAGAGGAGTAACACTGGACCTTAGAGCCGTTGTCATTTGATTGATTACATCCTTTGGAATGTTGTTCTTAAATGTTATGCTGTTGTATTTAAATATTACAAAAATCCAAATCAACCCTTCAAATCAGGCTTTTGTACCCAATGAGCTGCTCTGGGAAGCACAACCCCAGGTACTTCGGTGTGGCAGTTCCATCAGACAGCTGGCAACTGACAGCCAAGGCCAGATTTCAGCTTCTGTGCTTTTCTTCACATTAAATGCGAAGAAACTCTAAATAGATTTATGTAATTTCTTTGGACATATTTCTTTCACTCTAGAGCAAATGTGAAAATATCTGCTAAGGCGGAGCAATTTAAGAAATTTATTTAGCATTTCCTAATTTGCTTTATCATTCCTAACCTTCCTGATGGGTTGGGGGTGTTTGGTTTTGTTTTGCTTTGTTTCTTGGGTGGTTTTGAGGTTTTCTTTTTGTTTGTTTGTTTTAAAGAGTTCATCTTGTCCATCCCTTTACTTTCCACTGAGCCCTTCCCTTCAGTCTGCTCTGGCCAGCACAGCCCAGCACGGAAAAGCAGCACCACAGTCAGTATTACAACTACGCCACGGGACAGCGAAGGCAGAAGAAGGCAGAAAACACGTCTTAGTTTAAATAAGTACCTCTAAGGAACCAAAGCTTAACAACAAAGGTAAACAGCCATTTTATTTTAAAATCTTTTGACACAATTCATCATCTTCCTCCATCAGCATGGGAAGTTTGTTATTCTCAGCTCATCCCACATCTTGAGGTCGTAAGTGATACCTCGCCGCTATAGAGCAAATATTTTATAGTACCTTCTACTACATTATTGCTTTCTCTCTCAAGGTGAAAACAAAAAAGCTTATCCAAGTGGCTTGGAGCAGGAAGCTAACACCCCCCTGCCTCATCCCCATCGAGCCAAGGCCAGAGCAGCTGCTTTGAAGGCTTTTCTGCACACGCATGCAAAAATCCTAAAACCATAAAAAAATATAAATCAAGTCTATTTATTTACCTTTCAGTACCAGCTGTCCCAGAGGAGAGTTTGCTCCAGATAAAAGGGCAATGAACTTTTAAAACAAGCAGCCATGACAGCACATTTGCCTTCTCCACGCTGTGTGTACATGCTCCAGCCAGAGGAAGGCTCGGCTGTAGCAGCACGGACAGCTTTGCAGGGTCACCCTTTCTGCAAATGCAAATTCTTGCAACTCTAAAAAACATGGGATAACTGTTACGGACCTACCCCGCAATGAGATGCCAATGGAAGTAATGTCCCCCCTTTCACGGAAAGCTTGTGACACCAGAATGTAATGGTGACAGTAAGGAACCCTTTCAAACTGTTCTGAGTCCTGACAGTAAATGCCAACCTTCCAACTTCTTCTCCTGCACTCTAGTCCCCAGGAAAAAGCAAGTACAAAAGCCCCTATTTGGGGAGAAAAAATAGATTTTCTAGTTTCATAACTGCATGCTGTCAAGCTGGATTCCAATTAAATTTTTCCTGTTTCCTAACGCAGGCTTTGCTTTTTCCAGAAATTTCTCATCACTTGAAACATTTGCTCCTGTCCTTTGCTCCCAGGCTGTGTGCTGTACTTTCTGACACACCACCTTCACCTACATGACTGTTCTCTGCCTTTACCACTTTTGCAGGGACCACAGTCGCACACAGTTGTTACATATAGCTTTAAACTGCCAAATCCCCTCACCTCAGTGAAAAGCTGGTGCTAAGCAGCATCCTCTGTTCAAACTGTGCATGCTTCACATCTAAAAGTTCCTTTTATGCAGCGATATTTAAGAGAAAACAGGCAGCAGCTAGCACTAAGGCACTTCCAACTGCAGCTCTGCGCTGCCGTTAACGCCAGCGGAATACAGCCAGCACAGATGTAGGAGGGGGGGAGCGGGGTGGTGCAAGTCTTTCCTATCCCTTCTGTCGTGGGGACGAAGGACTCCTACCGTTGATTTTTTTTTTTCCCCCTCTATCAGTGGTCTTTAACACGATCACAGTATGCACCACAATGCTTTAAAACAGCAAAGCTTCTGGAAAACCCAAACAAAAGGAACGTCACCAGGTGACGTCAGCCTATATACAGCCCTGTGTGGTCGCAGCGCATAAGCAAATCCATTCTTGTGCCGCTTCCCTGAAAAGCTTTTCAGTAAATGCACTCATGCTACTACAGGAGCTTCTCTCAGCAATAAGCCACCCATCTGCCATCAACAAGTTAGGACTAAAGGAAGGCACAGCTGCGGAAAAAGAAAACGTGAGCTTCAATTAAACAGCTGAGCAGCTACAGAGGACGAAAACTTGTATTAAGCATTGATTTAAAAATTGCAGACCTGTCAGAGGAGATCAAGCCAGTGATTTCAAAAGGAATACTCCAAGAGAACATCGTGGATTCAATTTTGCACTAATATCAAAGGACACTAAACCCAGTAAATTATTCAAAGGCTATCTCACATTAGAGCCTTTACAGACTCACGGCGTTGAGTCTAAAACTACGACTGAATGCAACCTCCAATGTACTCAAAAGAATGGGTAAGTTCCTGCGTTTCTCTGTACCTTCTATAATGAATGACCGGCTATGCTTTAAAGGAGCAGTTAGGTGCTAAAGCAAATTTTTCTGCACTGAACCTTATGAAAAAAAAAAATGTTTTCCGATTGTGACACTGTAATCCTCCGTAATAGAGATAAAGACTCATCCTAAGTGTAATATCCAAGTATTCTATGTTTTGTAGTAAGTTGTTTCTTGCATTTAGAACTAGCTTGTCGGAAATGCATGGCAATGTTATCTGCAGTGAAATCTTCCATGGTGATGTTCAAAGTGTACTGATAAGGCTATCCTATCTTGTTGTTTTCCTAAATTATATTCTGCAGGCTTACATTTCAAGTGGCCATTAGGGGCTCGTATGCTGGCAGCACTATATGCAATGAGTATGGTTTTAAAAATGCTGCCTGCCTTGGGCATGGCTTGTCCACCAAAATGTCGCTGTGAGAAGCTGCTCTTTTACTGTGACTCTCAGGGGTTTCACTCAGTGCCAAACACCACTGAAAAGGGCTCGCTAGGTTTGTCACTGAGGCACAATTTTATTTCTGAACTTGAAAGGGATCAATTTGCAAGCTTCAGTCAACTTACTTGGCTTCACTTAGATCATAATCAAATTGCAACAGTCAGAGAAGATTCTTTTCAAGGACTGTATAAGCTTAAGGAATTAGTCTTAAGTTCCAACAAAATCTTTCATTTGCCAAACACAACTTTTAGCCAGCTGCTTAACCTGCAGAATTTGGACCTCTCTTTTAATCAGTTATCCTCTCTGCACCCCGAGCTCTTCTACGGCCTTCGCAAGCTACAGACCTTGCTCTTGCGATCCAACTCCCTGCGGACCATCCCAGTCCGCCTGTTCTGGGACTGTCGTAGCCTGGAGTTCCTGGATTTGAGCACAAACCGCTTGCGAAGTTTGGCTCGCAACGGATTTGCGGGATTAATCAAGCTGAGGGAGCTTCACCTAGAGCACAACCAGCTGACAAAGATTAATTTTGCTCACTTCCTCCGGCTGAGCAGCCTGCACACACTCTTCTTGCAATGGAACAAAATCAGCAACTTGTCGTGTGGGATGGAGTGGACCTGGGGCACCTTAGAAAAGCTCGATTTGACTGGAAACGAAATCAAAGCCATCGACCTAACCGTCTTTGAAACTATGCCTAACCTTAAAACCCTCCTGATGGATAACAACAAGCTCATCACTCTGGATTCCAAGATCCTGAGTTCACTGAGGTCCCTCACCACCGTGGGCCTCTCCGGCAATCTGTGGGAATGCAGCCCAAAGATCTGCGCCTTGGCCACATGGTTGAGTGGCTTCCAAGGTCGGTGGGAGCATGCCATCCTCTGCCACAGCCCCGACCACACCCAGGGAGAGGATATTCTGGATGCAGTGCACGGTTTTCAGCTTTGCTGGAATTTATCAACTGTTGTTACACCCGTGGCTACGACGTACCCAGCTCCGACTACCGAGTACACGAAAAGAATCAGCTCTTCTCATTTCCATATGGGAGACAAAGAGATTCCAACTACGGCAGGCATGGTCGTTACCACCGAAGAACATTTCCCAGAGCCAAACAATGCCATGTTCACTCAGAGGGTAATTACAGGAACAATGGCTTTATTGTTTTCTTTCTTTTTTATCATTTTTATAGTGTTCATCTCCAGGAAGTGCTGCCCTCCCACATTAAGAAGAATCAGGCAGTGCTCAATGATTCAAAACCACAGGCAGCTCCGATCACAAACACGGCTGCATATGGCAAATATGTCAGACCAAGGACCCTATAATGAGTACGAACCCACCCACGAAGGACCCTTCATCATCATTAACGGCTACGGACAGTGCAAGTGTCAGCAGCTGCCGTACAAAGAATGTGAAGTATAATACCTACATGCCATCAAAGATTAAATCAGATAAGTAACCTATTTTAAAATTGTAGGGGACCTACATCAGATTCTAATTTTTACAGATGTTGACATAAAGCCTAATTTTCCAAGCTACTTAATGGAAACATTGTTTATGGAGTGGTGCAGTATTTTTAAGTTTTTTAAAAAATAAATCCATAATATTTTCAGTGTTAAAGCAGCAATGACCACATCAAACTTGCACTCCTAATGTTTAAAAGTCTAAAAAGATGCTCACCTCAAACTATGTAAAATGTTTCATGTTATGTAATTATATGACTGTGTGTAAACATTTATACCCAAGTCTCCATATTCTACTTTTTCTAATTAAAGCAGTCAGAGGGGAAGGATACTGGATATCTGTACAGAGATCTGCGGGGGGACATACGCTTCGTTTGTTCCACTGCAGCTGTAGGATCCCAAACACTCCAGCTGGCTCCATTCACTTTAAAGGCAGCCAGGGAGGAATATTTTCCTCCTCTGATCATTTCACTCCAGTATAAAAGGGGAGGGGAAACAAACAAACAAACAAAAGAGCAAAGGTCCAGGTGGGGATTTAAGTGCATTGAGGACCGATGGATTTATTTTAAATACAGTTTTCCTATCTGCATATTGATAGTCTGGCTTGCTTGACCAGACCTTGCTAAAGCTCACAACAGATACAGAAAGGAGCCCTTCACACGGTCACAAATGAGCAGGAGGACTCATCAGGCGCTTAAAGTAGCTTATTTAGGAAGGCTCTGTACGCTGGGATCGATTCTAAATATAAAGTGCATTCAATTCTTATCAGCTCCCTGGTTTGACTTGATGATGCTTCTCATGAATTCAGGCTAATTACTTACAACTACGAACAAATGTCATTTCAACACCTTTTCCTGTGTAAATACCCTTAATGCAAGTTTTTCTTAATTAAAAGTAAACATCAATGGGGAGGTTAAAGAGAAGAGGGAAGGAAGGAAAAAGCCTCTCTTTGTCCCCCCGCTGCCCCCCCAGCTGAGGCTTCCTCTTGCCTGGAAGCTATTTTCATGCACTAACTCCACTGGTTTCTCTGGAGACAGAACTAGCCCCTCTAATATAAGCTCTCACTTGTCCTCCTCTTCCAAAATTCAAGGCAATTACCATTCAAAAAAAAAAAAAAGATATACCTTCTGATAAGTTAGGATAATATAATTAGTTTATAGAATAGTTCACTGAAAAATGTTTTACTCATACTTGATATGGGACAGAATCTAACTTAGTATGCTGTTCAAA
>NW_010128320.1:16229-27128 GCF_000699245.1 Pterocles gutturalis | reverse complement strand
AAAACCAGCCCCTGGGGAGCCAGCGGGTGCTGCTGGGTGCCCGCAGGCTGGGGGGCAGCTCAACGAGCTCCCCACGGGCATCTGTAGAAAAAGGAGTGATTGCACCCACCCAGGGAAATCCCTGCTACCCCCGGCCCTCCAGCCTTTCTTCTTTCCCCAAAAGCAGCTTTTTTTCCCCCCAGGAGCAGGAAAGTATCAGCATCCATAAAAATGGCAACACTAAAAGGCTGGTGGAAAGAGGGAGATATACAGCTGCAGACAGGCTAGAATGTCTCCAGTGCAGAACAGCAGCGTCCAAAGCACCTCGTCCAGGAGTCAGATAAATCACGGGCTGAAAGAGGATCTCGGGGAAGTGATTTTACAGGGGAAAGGCAGCCAGGAGAGGTGGCACGATGGGCTCCCGGCATAGTGGACAGAATGAGCGCAGGAACAGCAGCACAACAACAGCCCTCATCCTCTAACAGGCACCGAGCATCCCGTTATGTGCATATACCTGCATTGTCCTGGGATGAATTACACCTGACAAAGTGCATTTCTCCATCTCTAGCTTCTCTCAGCCCTCACACACATCCCAGTGTTACCATAACCGGCAATGCTTCCCATGGGCAACATGTTACCTATAGCATCCGTGCTCATCATGTATATCATACTCATTTCCACAAGCCGGGACGAGAATGAAATCACCTCATTTAAACAGAAAATAAGTTTAAGAAAATCTATCCTCATGTTAGGGCTAGATCATCACTGCTATGTGAACAGAGAATTCATGCATTTAATTATGGCAGCCATACGTAAGTGCAATAACTGCACAGTAATGAGCTCGTCTGCCCATTGGAGCATCCCCAGGCACGGCAGCGTGATGGTCAGGATGTTGAGGACTGCTGGTGCGCTCCAGACCCACAGCAACCCTGCGAAGGTGCCAGGCACGCGTGCGAGCATCACACTGTGCAGGTACTGCACCACGCACACCAGCCCCATCTGGGTCAGAGCCGGCTCGCAGTTGCACAGGTCTGCAGATGAAGTCATTCCCCTTGAAGGCATTAGTGGAATTTGTCCAGAATCTGCTTCGAGATCTGGAAATGCAATTACTGCCGACTGCCAGCTCAGCCCTGGGCTTTCCCCAGGGTCCAGCATGACATCCTACCACCAGAGTTACTGTCTGCGCTCATGCAGACTCAGGGCTGAGAAACTCTTCGCTCTTGTTCTGCAGATTACCTGTTCCACTCTTTTTGTACTCACGTTACACCTGCATTTGCACAGGTCTCTTCACTGGCAACATCACTTATCCTGGATCACTCATTCTGAACTGTATGAGCACGTGCTAAAATAACTTATTTACACTATCCCTACTATTCCACGCCAGAGGAATTTATGTATATAGATATAAATTACATAGCTATTTAAATTATTTTATTATTCAATTTTAATTTTTTAAAAATTCCAGATCTAGAAAATTATCAGTATTGGGGAGAGGCAAGTAGAGGGCGAACACAACCTCTGGGCCCAGGGACACCAGGACACGCAGCACACCCCGGCCCTACATGGGGTCAGGGTCTAAGGTACTGAAAAGCCTGGGCTGGGTGGTATGCCCGCAGCAAGCGAGACAAAAATTTAAGAGGCATTATACAAGTCTGTTGATGTCCTCAAAGTCTTTAACTGTAAGATCTGCTGTGCTGCTTGTGGCCCTTCTAGAATAACAGCTAACAGGCATTGATTTTTTTTTTTTTTTTAGATCCATTTGTCCTGAACACTTGCTTGGGTTATAAATGCAAATGAAACAGAAATGAAAGGAAAAGTAATTCCCTGGCTGTTAAACAGAGGACAAGTTCACCTTGATTGCATTGACCTAGACTTCCCTGATGTGCTGTTTCTGAGCTCAGGCACAACATAACATCCCCAGGCTTGTCTTGGGGACATCAGCCCAGGGACCAAGTCCCAGGGCTGCCCCAGCCCAGGCAAGACAAGGTGCAGGCACTCCTGTTCCCAAGCCCTGGGGACAACAGGGACCCCGAGACCACAAGACACACATTAACCCACCCCAGCCAGCACATCTCAAGTGCACCTGGCAGAGCCCCTTCCCCAAGGACCACCCGTGCACTCCCACAGCATCACAGAGGAGCAGCGGACAGCACCGAGGCGGCTCACACTACCCAGCATCGAACACGGACCACGAGCAAAGCCGCTGCAGGGAACGAGAAGAGCACAGCCCTACAGCCACCCATGGAAACTCTGATCACAGGAGGTATGAGACATAAAATCTATCTAGAACAAATCCTTGCCATGTATTTTCTGCAAAGTCAGATTATCACAGCACAGTTCACAGACACTGCACCATTCCCACCAGCGTTTATTCCACGACAAGCCCTGTGTGCAGAGGGAGATAGCGGCACACCAGGACTCCCAGAGCTGCCTGGTGAGTGCAGGGGTGCCAGCGACAGGGGCTGTGCCCAGCAGGTCCCTACCAGAGCCTGCACCATCCGTGCCTCGCTGGGGACCTGCTGTCCCCTCCTGCGCTCGCCCCACAGGGGACAGGGCTTGGGGAAGCAAAAGGACTGAAAAATAAATACAGAAAGCCTGGGAGCAGACGAAACACACGTGCAGCAGCTCTCAGCAACATCCCCCAGTGTGCACAGCTCCGCACAGTCAGGGGAAACAGAGCTGGCAACTGCTACAACAAACAGGAGATTGCTTCCTACAAGACAAACCCCCCTTTCATGCTCCCTTTCCCAACAGGCAAGGGGAACAGCGGTAAATTAAAAGCTGGTGACTGACCTTGCAGATTTCTAGGTGTGCAGCCGCAGGAGCCGAGGCAAAGGGAAGACACGCAAATGCTGTAATTGGAAGGTGCTAGGGAGCTGTCAGCGCTATCAACAGAAAGGCAATTGCTGTTTAAAAATTAATCTTTTTTTCATTATTCTTATTATTATTCCCTTTTTAATGCCAGAATGCACAAGACAGGAGATTACGTAGCGACGCGTGCCCGCCAGGGAGCAGGCAGGGTGAATGCAGACGGGCGCAGGGCTTGCAGCACCCGCTCCTGCCGGCTGCGCCCATCCTGGTGTGCCAGGCGTCCCGGGGCAGCACTTGAACAGGAGCAAAAGAAATGTAGCCTGAGAGGATGAGAAATTGAATTTTAAGCCCATAAAGCAGCACACAAATAAAGCAGCACACAACTATCTGGGACAGACTCTCTCTTCATCTTGCCGAGGCTCGCTCATCCTCCCTCCCTGCAGCGGGTGGGTGCAGGCAGCTGGTGATCTCAAGGGGAGGGTGCTGAGCTCCTCCAGTGCCAGCACCCCAAAAGGTGAGTGCTTCCAGGAATTTCTATGAACTCCCCAAATCAAAAGACTTTTCCAGTGTTGATAAAGAACATGGGGGGCTGAGCGGGCAGAAGAACAAAGCTAGGCAGTGCCCTCAGTGTACAGCAGGTGCTTTCTGCACAGACCCAAGCGCTCAGCAGCCAGGTACCTTGCTTTTCTGTCTCTTTTCTGAATGAGAAAGAACCAACTTCACAACAAAGCCCATAGCTCAAGAATACGGTAGCTTTCCAATATAATTTGTACTGTATGCTGCAGCTAACATGTATTATGTTGAGGGATTGCCAATTCCCCAATTTTCCAGGCTTCTTAAGCCCATAATAAAGAGCACATGTCAGGGATTTCGCTGCCTGCAGTCAGTGGCAGAAGCTATTCTTCCTCACTGGCTAAGAAGGTAAAGAATACAGTTATGCACTTCTCAGTACCTGTCACTGGAAAATACAGATCTTCGCTGTAAATGAAGGCCCATGCAGCAGCGCAGCAGCTCAAAACCTAGCAGCACAAAGCAGCGGCTCAGTCCCTCAAATTGTCAGAGGAGGTTAGCGGAGTCAGTCTCCCCAGCCCAACCGCAAAGGAAGGGAGGGACCCGTCCCCGTCCCCCCAAATCTCCCGCTGGAGGCGATGCACCATGTCCCTGCTCCGCAGACCTGCCGCCCTCCTCTCCCAGCTCCGCCGGGTCAGCCCGCACCCATGCTGACGGGATCACTGTGGTTTCACACAGGAGAAACTCAGGGTTTCTCTTATGCACTCTAATTTTTTCCCCTTTTCCTGAGGCTCCCATCCACTTACAGAAAATTCCTTTTCTGTCAGTTACAGTTTATGATCCTATTTTCAGTTTTCCCCAACACACAAATATTCGCAATAAAGGGTGGGGCAGAGACATATTCCATGAATATCCCATGAGCTGAAATGCTTCCCTTTCTTTTTCAAATACCGATAGACACCAGCTACAGCACATGTTGTCCTTGTGCATCACTCAGAATTACTTGGGCACGACATTTATTTTCATGTAACACAAACATTGTATGGAGGAGGGTGGAACAACCAGATCCATTTTGTACTTTGGATTAAATTTTGTTTAGATGATAATCTGTCCAACATCACTATCCTGTTTTTTTTTAAGTAGTCATACTTAAAACATGGAAAAACCCCCACTTTTTCCTTTAAAATTAAAATTCACTGATGACACACTCAGCTTAGTTTTGCTCCTCATCATCAAGCAGCATTGGTGTGGCAGAGTCAAGTTAAAACACCCTGATGAACACACCAGGGCTTTACTTATCCCAGACACAAAACCCCATTTTTTCTTAGTGTACAAGTTAAAACACCCTGATGAACACACCAGAGCTTTACTAATCCCAGACACAAAACCCCATTTTTTCTTGGTGTAGTGGACAGCACTTTGCAATCAGGGCACCAGCTCCACCTGCTTCATGCTCGGGAAGGCACTCACACACCCCTGCTCCAGTCACTTCACAGGGAAAGCAAAGCCTAAGGGAAAGCAGCTCAATACATTCAGAGTGGTAAAAAAGGAAAAAAAAAAGTGATGGAAAAGCACCTTTCACTCTCCTTGAGTTTTTCTGAAGAAACTTCACAAGCACAGCAGAGCAAAAGAAAAAAGGGCCTCATTCAGTTTTAAAGATATTTAAAGCCTGTTGTTCCTGATGGATTATCATACTTCAGAATAAACCAGATCAGATGCGTTCAGCTGAGCTGCATCCCATGACACCCGGAGCTTTTAGAGCTGGCCTCAGAGCATGTCCATTAGAACTCCATCGGATAATTACCATCAATTTGGCTGGGGGTAGAGCTTTAACCTCAGACTGTATAATTGGGGGGGAAATTAAAAAAACCAGCTTAAAGGTATTTTAATAGTCTGTTCTGCTGCCTCATGTGCTCCCACTTGTATTTCTTGGCTATTGATGAGTCCAAATCTGCACGGGCAATGCTCAGGTGCTCTGTCTTTGCTCCTCACATTGAGTTTTTATGTTGATGACATCCAAACTGGCCAAAAAGAGGACTGATGCCATCAGGGATGCTTTGTTATGAATTCCAGCTGGGTTTATTCATTCCACTAGTCCAGATCCACATCAGGAGCTTTTGTCTCACCAAAGATGAGTCTGACCCCGTGACGTCCCCATGGTGGGACACGAGAGCTCAGTGGCCCCAGGACACAGCACCGCACAAGCAACACGCCCCATCCAGCCCCTCCTGCTCCCCAAGAAGCCAGGCCAGCCCCAGGCAGAGCTGCCTCCAGCATGCTGCCAACACGGCACTGGTTTTGTGGAGACATAACCTGGTCCCATTTTATCTGCAGCATGTGGATCAAATAATTGTTTGGATTTTAATATTGAGTCTGTTTCAGTGATTTGCATTTAAATGTGCTGTCAGAGAACTCCCAGAAATCTTTAATAAGAAGACCAATTTGCATGTTAATGTGCACTTAAAGAACTTCAAGAAATCTTTTCATGTGAACAGTGGTATCTGAGTAACGCTCCCATTTGAGGGGGAACGAGAGCTGCTTGCATGTTAATGTGCACTTAAAGAACTTCAAGAAATCTTTTCATGTGAACAGTGGTATCTGAGTAACTCCCATTTGAGGGGGAATGAGAGCTGCCGAATTGCTAAGTACAAACTCTAACAAAACTACATTTTTGACACAGCCCAGCCTTGTTGGACTTTGTTTAGAGAAATGAAAACTCTTCCTGAAGATGTGGTTTCCAGGGAGAGCTGGAAAGGTGACAGCAAGACCCGGGCTGGTGCCGAGGAGGCTGAAGAGCAGGTCACCCGGGCTCAGCCCTCGTTGGGACCAAGAGGACTTGGGGGGAGCCTGAGGGGCACAGACCACAGGGACGGGGAGCTCCAAAGGGCTGGAGCTGGCAGCTCGCTGTAGCTCTGGAAATAATTCACCTGGGTAATGCCTCACTGGAGCCATCCTGTGAGTTAGGGAACCAGCAGCTTGCCTTTTATGTCAAAGGTGAAGCCAGACAAAAGCGTGATTTCTTTCCTCTTCTCCTCAATATAAAGAATCTTTTAACCTCCTTGCGACTCTCCCTATCTCTTTAGGGCACGGTGCAGTATCTAAGCTGTGCTGCTACATTTATGCCTTCAGGTTACCAGGCAAACCCCCCCAATCAATCCAGTGCCACTTCTATCCATCTGATTATTGGGAAAAGGGAGCAGAGAGGCTGGGTAGAGCTTCTGAGAACAAGAAATAGAACAAGCCTTCACTAAAGCTAACACAAAGCCAAGCTAAGACAACGAAAGGAAGAGAAAATCCCTCACAAATGCCAAACAGAACCCCCCCAGGGTACAGCCCCCTCCCCACCATCGCCATCCTCTCACCCAGCCAAGCCCTCCCCAGCACAGGGACAGGCTCACACCATGGACCGCATCCCGCAGCCTTCAGAAGCAAACCACAGCTGCCCAGGAGGGTCAGGGCCCAGCTGGCGGCTGCCCAGAGGCTCTGGCATCCCTCGCTGACACCTCTCCACGATCAGCACAATACCAGCACGTGCCTTTGTTGTGATAATCATTACAAGCAGCAAGGCTCTAAGTGCCAGGGACAGACTCTGTGCTCCTGATTATCAGCTTTACCCCACACCCATTCCTCAGCAGAGCAAACCTCTAAGCTGATATGAAAACAAGTCCTTGCTTCTATTTACAGTAGCAGCAAAGAAATGGCTCCTTCAGCTTGGGCTTTCTCATGAAACACCTGTACATGTCTGCAGATTAGCATAACAGAAAATCAGGTTTCTCCACTGCTCAGGTCCTTTACATTCTCACAGCAGCACCAAATGGATTCAATGCACAGAATTACCCAGCTGATCACGGAGTTACATCATGCAGTTTGATCCAGTTATCTGATGTGCTCCTAGATTATGAGAGCAGACACAGAATCTAGCCCCCTCCCCCCCAAAAAGTCAAGAGAGGCTTATTTTTAAAATAGACCAGTCCAAAAATTTATGCATAAGTACTCAAAACAACAGAGAAGCCCATACTGCAGCCATAAGCTTTCCTGCACACTGCAGCACACCCCTCACCAGGAGCACACCACCCCCCAGAGCTCACCCCTGCAATTTATCTGCACGGTCCTGACACTAAACCACAGTTGTGCCAAATAGAACAACTTGGGCTACAGGTGCTGGTAGGGGCTGTTTTCAATGAGGAGATGAAGACAGGCTCATCGTCAGCAACAAGTGGAGAAACTTCGAGACCATCATGAGATTAAAATCAGCTCTCTTAGCCCCTAGAAATGTCCTGCAGCTGAGACAACACCCGTGGAACACAGGAACGCCGTCCTGCTGCGAAACAAGGCTGAGGCGTTTATCAAAAATAAATGACTTTAGGAATCAAAGACACTTATTTTTAGCAGGCGACTCATTCCCTGACAAGGCTCCATTCAGTTCCCATCACTTCACTCGTACCCAGTGACTCAGGTTGTTCCATCAGCTCCTCGGTGGCTGCTCGCACGCGGAGGGACCGCTGTCCCCACGCCTGCCATCGCCCCCCGCTGCACTGCCAACGCTGCGAGGGAAAACTCTGAGCTGAAAGGGAACCACAGAGCTCAGAGCCAGCCTCCTCTGCCCTGCCCTCCCAGCCTAAGCTTTGCTAACATACAGAGCGTTGCTATCCTATAGCTGTAATTTAAATGTCCCCACACCTATACACGTGTACGGGGATGCTCTCCCAGCAGAGCTCGCAGCTTTGCAAACCTGCCGGTATCTCCTGGTGCAAACAAAAGTTTACAAACCTCAGTTAGCAAAGTGGAGACATATGCAAAGAGACAGCACAGCAATTAGTGCAAAGCAAACTGGATACTTCAGAGTTTAAATTATCTAAGACATAATTGGTACAGAAGTACGACTATTTGTTTGTTTACTCTGTATGGGGTCACCTACCGCTCCCTCTGCCAGAGCTGTCACTGATTCTAAATGGAATAGGCTTCTGCTGCTTAAGCCAATTATTTTCTCACCAGAGACGAGAACATCAATAAAAATTAACAAATAAGCCAGTTTTTGATCAGATGAAATATTGGTTATGTGGGATTTTTATCATACTCTTTATTGCCATAAACATAAACAGAGCATCACTTACGCACTGACGCTGCCAGCTCCTGTCATTTCTCCGAGCGTTTCACGACAGCTGATGTTCATCCTCATCCACCTGCCTAGAGACAGGGTGCTGCTGGGCTTGGGGGCGTTTGTGGGGGGGGTTAATACAATTGGTAAGCTTACATCTTGGGCTGGATCGCTAATGAGGGATATTAATCATGTCAAAGCCAATGTGGCTCCTTCCCACTTGGCACGTTGCTGTTGGGGTGGGCAACACACCCCAAGTGAAACTCAGCTCCAAAGGCTGAAAATAGAGATCTCCTGAAATCATTTTAATAATGCCACTGAATGGGTGCAGCGATCCCTCTGATCCCACAGTCACAAAGAGCTTTATGCATTTCTGCTCAGGACCCCGTGGTTAGCACACATCAGCTCCAAGGGCTGACGGGCAAGGGCTCGTCACACGGATCCAGTCTCCTTTGGGGGACACACGGGACCTGTCCCTGTCCTGCAGAAGGGGATTGCTTTATACGAGGTTATATCCAGGTGGACGTGTTCAGCACAGCTCAGTGAAAATGTGGCTCCTGTACATCCAGACAGCTTTTGGCAAACTGTGTCGCTGTGAATTTATCAAACCCGATTGTCTGTCCGAAGGGGCTGTGTCAGAAGGCGATGGAGCGTGTCACGACAGGCAGAAATACGGACGAGCACTTCAGCGCACACACAGGCGCTCCCTGGTTTGCATTTTCAGAGAGGAGCAGAGGAAAATGCTGCAGATTAAACCTGCACTGTGTGCTAAGGTCCATAGGCTCCAGCCCGCCTCTGCTCAGCCCTGGAAGAGGAGTCAGCCAGCTCCTGCCCAGCCCTGCCAAAAATGCACGGCGGCAGTCAGGGGACCCCCTGCCAGCACAGACCTCCCACGCGGGTCCCATGGAGGGGACAGGGAGGGAGCAGCCTGCCCTGAAAGGCAGCACCCCTGGGTTAGGTCATGCACACACGTGCATTTGGGCTTAGAGCATCGCAGTCAGAAAACTGATCACCGTGCTCCAGCCAGGAACACTCTTTACATAGGTACTAAGAAATACAAACAATCAAATATCTAATAACCTTATGCAAAGCCTTTTAAAGGAACTATGATTTTCCCTGATAAAACATCCTTTAAGGTTTAACTTAATCGGTTCTCTGGAGTTACTTCATCCCTTGGGAATAAGCACATTAAACACTGACGATCTGTACAAGCAAGAGAAGGCATTACAATTCCATTATCAATACAAACCAGTTTAAAATGCTTCCAATATTTAGAGAAGAGCTACAGCATGATTGCAAACAGAATCTCTGATCACTTTTTCAAACAATGTTTAATCTCTCCTAGAGCCATGGCTCTGTAAAAGCTGCATCTGCAAACAAAAAATACAGTGTGGAACGAGAGGTGGCACTGCAGCTGACCAAACACAGTCTGCCTAATCTTTCACTTATTAATTTTCACATTTTTCTGTTTGAAATATGTTCAAAATCAGGTCACAGGACTTGCAAATGTCTTTATCACTGACATTTTTCTCTGGGCTTCTCCATGCAGTGGAGAAACCCGTCAGGGTCAGGTGCAGGGAATTCGGGTACAGGAAAATTCCCCTGCCCCCAAGGTGATGATTTATGTCCCCAGACAGCACGGCGGACACCTGGGATGCGATATTTGAATTCAGGTTGGGTTTTACGGCGGTATAACGTAAGCAGATGGTGCAGCACTGATTTCAAGGCCTGGTTTGATTTCAAGCCACGGAGATGTAGTGGAGCGGAGCACGGGGAGATCTGCCCGGGACGCCAACCCCGCAGACACGCTGGCGGGGAGCGGGCAGGGGTGGTGTATGCACACAGAGGGGACGTGGGACATCGTTAGAGAGGAGCCGGTCCCAGGCTGCGCCAGCAGACAGCTCCGGAGCAGCCTCACCTGCCTGGAGAAGAGCGGGTGGCAGCAGACCCCCAGGCAGAGCGGCTCCCCGAGCTCAGTCCCATGGGATGCACCACAGGGGACAGTCCCCAGGGATCCCAGCGGGGACAAGGGATGGTGCAAAGCCAAAACCTGCTCCCTGCAGCCAGGAGCAAGCCCTCCCCGGCTCCGAGATCTCCAGCGGGATGAAGGGATGGAGCCATCGCTGCGGTGGGCTCCGGGGCAGCGGGAGAGCCCCTTCCCACCGCACAGAGCAGAGGGGCTGTGGGTTGAAGGCATCGTTTCCAACACAGCATAAAGTGCAAGAAGTGAATATTTCAGAGCCCTGTAATCCCCTCCTTCAGAAGCAGCAACACAAACATTCAAATATTTATGCTTGCAAGGGAGAAGGTGGCAGCCCGGATCAGAGCACGGTGCTGTTCTGCTGCCACCGCCTCGGTCCCCGGCGGGTCACCAGAGAGAAACACGGTCTGAAGCAAGGAGGCAGCTTCAAGGATGCCACGGACCATTGTAATGTTTTCCCATGCAATACTCATTACTAATCCCCGCTCACCCTGTCCCCTTAAGCATCAGAGCAGAGGAG
>NW_010128320.1:15832-16198 GCF_000699245.1 Pterocles gutturalis | reverse complement strand
ACGCGCCCCCCGCCAGCGCCGTGCTGGGCTCCCCCAGCGCCGCACACAGCCTGCCCGTCCCAGGTACAACGAGGAAACCAAACGAGCTAAACCACCCCTGGCTATGGCACGGGCTCCTCCGTCAATGTCATCGTATCCAGGATAATTACGGAAAATACTAATTATCAGAAATAGGTGGGAGGGTGATTTTTTGTGCTCCAGGGGATCCCAAAAGCCCATCCTGCATCAGCACGGCTGCCCCAGCAAGAGGGGACGTGCCAGCTCCGTGGGGACGAGACATCTCGCAGCCTTTGGAGATGCACTCCAGCAGCACTCTGGGCTGCAGGCTGCCCAAGCGGCCCTGCAGCCCCCCGCCAGACCCCCACC
>NW_010128320.1:0-15821 GCF_000699245.1 Pterocles gutturalis | reverse complement strand
CCCCCAGCCAGCCCTGCCGCCACCAAAACCCTTTGCATTCTCCACCAGTTTCCCAGGAAGCAGCAAAAAAAGTGTCTGAGGTCCCCGATCGCGGACTTGGGGAGATGGGGTCCCTGGGAGATGGGGTCCCTGGGTGCTGGGTCCCTGCCACGGGAAGGTGTCCCCATCCTGCTGGCACTGTGCTCACAGACCTGCTGTGCGTTAAGGATGGGAACAGCATCTTCAAAATCACTGTGGGCTGTAACGAGCAGCAGGGAGATTTGCACATTTGCGTGAGAGAGGAATGAGTAATGGCAGCAGGCACGAGGGAGGAATAAATGAACCTGATTACACCTGCAACTGCCGTCGCTGTCCTCACACCATATGTTTGCATTGTCTTTCGTGGAAACCTTCCCTGCAGCCGTTACTGCCGGGATGTGCACGTGAAACGCATCAAGGACAGGTAACAGACTAAGATTTATTTTTGCTGGTCCAGACACTTGATCAGAGTCAGAGCTCAGAAATAGGTTCCCTTGTTAGGAGTAAGCTGGGTAGGCACTTACTCAATGATTTAACCATTGGGAAATGTTGTTTTCCCCAATCCAAAGCTCTCAAACACCTACAGCTTGTTTTGAACACAGGAGGCACTGGGACTCCCCTGCTTTCTGGATTTCTAAATGAAACACCCCCACAGACCGGCACGAGCCTCCCTGCGCCCAGCTGCACCCAGCAAACACCCCTGCCGAGGAGGAAGATCAACCGGCCACGTCAAAGCTCACCCCTCCGAGAAGATGCTCTGACCTGCAGCCCCAGCAGACACGAAGCTGAAGCAGAACCACAGCGGGCACACAAGGGACTCGCTGCAAACACGTGCTCCGGAGCCCTTCCCCTGAGGATGTGACATGGGGCAGGAGAAACCGTATGGAAAATGCACACAGGTGCTTTGTGCAAAGCAACGATGTCTTTGCAGGAAAATTAGCACTACGTAGTAGTGGTAAAATATTCAGGGGGGCAATAATTTGCAGCTGTAGATTGTGTTTGTTTCTATAAATGAGTAAATAAACCTATAAACTATGAGAAAAATATAACCCTGTGTTTTGTGATGGGGTTAGATAACAAGCTCCAGCTCCCTACTGGTGTAATAGTGGGGTCAGTCTGGATTTACTCCAGCACAACCAAGACCAGCAGCCTGCCCCAGCATCCCCAGCAACACCAGTGTGCATGGCCCGTCCAGCCCTCCCCGCAGCAATCAGCGAGAGCAGCAACAGCTCTGGGAAATGAACGGGCCACTGGGAAGGAAGCAGTAAATACAGGGAGAGGAGTTCCAGGCAGGAATAGGGCTGGTTTCAGTCCAAAGCTACAGGGAAAAGAGAGTGAGAAGACTTGCACATGTGCACAGACACACACAAACGCACCCAGGCTCGCACGGGGAAAGAACAAGTGACAAGCAGAGCAATAATAACAGGAGTCAGAAAGTAATTTGTTTTTAACCTGTTCAAAATAAAAATAACTAGTGTACAAGTTCACTCCTTGGACCATCTGCATCTCATAAGCATAAGTTAAAATCCCGACACCATCTGTTCAGCTGGAGCGTTAATGCTGTTCCAATATGCCAAACCACAATGACGCCAGCAAGGACAGCAGCCTCCTCATCTACCCAACAACTCGCTGCCGGGCTTTAATGAGACAGGGAGCGATAAGCAGCCAGCTTGGAGCAAAATGAATCGGGGGGCTTGCTGCGAGCCCTGGGGAGGGGGAACGAGGCCGCGGGGGCCACCCCCCAGCCCTGCCATGGAAAGGCAGTTGGGGTGGGGCATCTGGAGACTGAAAAATAAACAGAAAAAATTCTCTGTCTTCTCGTGGAATATATTTTGTTCTCAACAAAAGCAGCGCGTCAACATCCTGCAAAGTTTGCAGCCCCAGCGAAGCCCCTCCAGAAGAGCGAGAGCCATCGCTGCCGTGAGGAGGGTCAGCCCCGGCACTGCTGGGCACGGGGGGCTGTGGCTGCCCCCTCCTCTTGTGCCTCTGCCCAGCACCCGCCGTGGTCACCGCTGTGACTCCTGCTTGTCCCTGTGATGGGCCAAAGGGGAGAGGCTGCGATCCCAGCAAGACCCAGAGCGGTTGGTACTCTGAATTCAGGGATGAGTCTGGATTCAACAGAGAAAAAAGGTTTTATGAAGTGTTTAAAAAAAACCTACCTTGCTAAATTAGCCTAGCAAGATTTATACCATCTTTTCACTAATTATTACTAGAGAGGCTGTTGAAAGCCTTTACATATTTTTTTATTGGTCCTAGTGGGAAAAAATCCATTTTAAAATGGAAATTAGTATAATATCTGCCAAGCCTGCTTCCGTGATTTTTTTTTTTTTTTTTTTTTTTTTTTGCTTAGCAATATTGTAGAGGTACAAACCATACATCATGTCCTGTGCTGCTTAGGATCAATTTCTTCAAGAGAGAAAAATAGAAATGTGCTCCCTTACCACTGCAGGAAATAAAGTGAATGAAACTGAGGGAGGGGAGGAAGGCAAAACACTGTCAAGTGAGTAAATCTTAAAGACGTAGCACATATCCATTTTTTCCTGATCAATGGAACTACGTAGGCATGTTCATGAAACTTCAATAAATTCTGTTCCCCAAGAAATCTATGTGCGATGTTTCCCTGCAATTATTTATTTACTATTAGCTTTCATCCCGAAAATGATGGGTTTCCGCTGCATTTGCATTAGCAGGCGTGCAGTAGAGAGGCTGCTGCTGCTCAAACGCTTTGTGGGAAGCTTTGCTCCTCTCTCCCCACCTGTATGTGACTGCCTTCTTGCAAAGAAAATATTAATGTATTTAGATGCATTTCAAGTCCGATGCCATTTGTACCAAAGCCACCAGTTGGAAAAGAAATGTATAAATGACGAGAATTCCGTTCCGCTGCCAGCCCTCATGAACGCTGCGGGAGCCGGGGCTTTTGCCCGTTTGCATCCAGCCCTGGCCGGACCCCCTTGGTGCCGGATGGTGAACACACAAACCCAAACCTCTGCTGCGGCAGCACATTTCCTGGGGCATGGCAGCAACGGTGCAACACCAGGGATGGGAAACACCGCATGGCAGGGAACAGTGCAGCCTCAGCCAGCCGCTCTGAACCCCCTGGCTCGGCTGCTGGGATCAAGGATGCTGCAGAGACGCCCGGGAGAGGCGGAGGGACCAGTCACCCTGCCCATGGAACAGGACCGGGACGGACCAGTCACCCTGCCCATGGAACAGGACCGGGGCAGACCAGTCACCCTGCCCATGGAACAGGACCGGGGCAGACCAGTCACCCTGCCCATGGAACAGGACCGGGGCGGACCAGTTGCCCTGCCTATGGAACGGGACCGGGATGGACCAGTCGCCGTGCCCACAGGACAGGACCAGGACGGACCAGTCGCCCTGCCCACGGAACAGGACCGGGACGGACCAGTCACCCTGCCCACGGAACAGGACCGGGACAGACCAGTTGCCCTGCCCACGGAACAGGACCGGGACGGACCAGTCGCCCTGCCCACGGAACAGGACGGGGCTGCTCACGTGCCGCTGCTTTGTGCCAGCCTGGCTGGGCTGTGCTGGAGGAGGATGCCATTGTTAAGGAGTTTCAATGGATCATCTTCTCCAGTCCTTCAAGTTTCAGCACAGGAAAGGTTCTTCTGACTTCTTAAACCCAGAAAATCTTTATAGAGTAAATACTGATGCTGTCCAGGTACAAGTAAAGTATTTTGAAGATTTAAAAGTGGAAGTAAGTTAGAGCAGGGTTTGATGCTCCCCATTTATGACCTCCAGTAGCTCTGCCAGTCTCAGCGGGATGCAGACCACCACAGGCTGCCAAACCCTGTACCTGGGAAATTCCACCTTTATAATGGGAGGTGGACTCGTTTGTATTCATTGCCCATCCTGCAAGCAAAAAAAAAAAAAAAAAAAAAAAAAAAAAAAAAAAAAAAAAAAAAAAACCCAAAAAAACCAAAAAAAAACCCCAAACCAATTAACAGACACAAACCAGGAAAAACTAGTTGTGACACCCATTTCTACTTTAAGTGCAAATACTGCGGCAATACTGTCCTTAGGGGGGGAAGTTATTTGATTTATTTACTTCCATCATGAAGGACACCAAACCAGTGCACAGAAGAAATACTATTGCTGCTGAATGTTCATCTTTACGATAACGTGTGAAGATGTTTGTTGGATTTCTGAAACCAGCAGCACCCGTGCCTGGGCTGGGAGAGGTGAACTGGCCTCGGCACCGAGCCATCCCGGGGGCTGCAGCAGAGGAGCGGTGACCCTGCGGGGAGGGACCTGCTCTCTCCCCCGGCAGTGGGGATGTCACCGAGTTGTGGAGATTCTTCCCACAGATCAAACTTAAAACAACTTTTCAATCCCTCTGCAAGAAACGGTATCTTTTGACTTTGGCCTTCACCTACAGGACTCTAAAGCAACAAATTCTTTACTCAAATCTTCACTGGTGAAAGCACTTTTATCAGCATCCTTATTTAAATATTCTTTGTCTACTTGACGTAAGGCAGCCCAGCCTTCTGTCTGCAGACTCTGAACTGAAGGAAGGGAATGATTTATTCCTCACGTCACATAAGTGCATTGACTTGAGAGAACAGAGGATTTGTTCTCTTGAATGCTCATAAATGAATAAAATCAAGAACACCTAGAAACTCCTCTCCCCCAGTAGGAAACACATGCTGTTGCATCTTGATAATCGTGGCTTCACCAGGGAAAGTAGAGATGCCCTTGGGCTGCACGTGGTTTGGGTTAAACACCGTCCAAGGGAATGAAGGAACTTACCTGAGCCATGGGTACAAAACCTCTCCCACCGACCCGTCTGGGGGTGTAAGAGGCGATGGCAGGATTGGGAGGAACTCATTCCATCCCAGACTGGCAGGAGTGACAGAGGTAAATCCGACAGAAAAAAGCACTCGGGTTACAGCATGTCATGATGAAGCCAACGAGACAAAAGGAACCCAACTTTCAAGAAATTGTCAGCAACACGTTTCCAACAATGACCTCTCCAGAAGCACAGCTGTACTTAAACAAAGCACATTAAATACATTTGCTGTGCCAAACGATGAGGAGTCTCCCACAGCAAACCTTTCTAATTAGCCAGGCCCCAGGGGAGCGCACACTTTTGTCAGGGTAAGGAGCAACGCAGGGACGATGCGCTGCAGAAATGCTTGGCCACATCTTCAGCTGCCGTAGCTGCTGCTGCTCTACAGGGCTCAGCAGAGCTTGGGTCATTAACCGGAGCTCTCCAGCTCTACCCTTCTGCCTATAAATACAGCTATTAACAATAAACATAATAAATAATAGAATAAATAGTATTATCTATGCATAAAAACTATATTACCACTGGACCCTATTGGGCCATTAATTCAGAAACAAAATTCCCCCTTTAATTCTGCAAGAAGACAGTAATAAACTTTTTTACCACAATTACGCAGCAACAAGGTACCAAACGAGAAGAACCGGGCACCCTCCTCTGGGCCAGCTCCCTGCACTGACTTTGACAATCACCTCAAAAAGAAGAGAGTAAACCAAAGAAAACCAAAGCCAACACACTTTTAAAATAATATCAGCAACTCATCTAATTCCTCCTTACTGATTTGTGCATGTTATAAGCAAGGGGATTTCGGATCTTCAGTGAAGCATCTCAGTTTTTTCCGAAGCCCCAGTGCTCAGCTCCCATGCCCAGCCTACGCTCACTCGCCAGATGACACCGCACCAAGGCAACGGCGCTGCAAGAGTAAATTCTCTTCAGTTGTTATATGAAAGCATCCATTATCCACACAGGCGTTATATTTAGTTTAACTGATGATCACTAATCTCATTTTCACATGAGCATGCAAAGAGTAGATTTGCAAAAAGCCATCTTCCCTTCCCAGTCGCAGGATTAGCCTCTGCAGTCCTGGTCCTTGGTGGAACAAAATGTGGGACTTTCCCACACTACCAGAGAAAACCCTGAGCTGAGAAAAATTCAGTAAACTTCCCTTTGTAGGAGCCCAAATAAACATTTTTTTCAGTCTCTCCGATGGCTTGCTTTTTGCTCACCCCAGCTTTACTCTGAGTTTTTGGTTTTGAGGATATTTAAGTGCAAAATTCAGGCAAAAACAGCATGTTCTGCTGGGTTCTATTTCAGCCCAATTTAATTCTGGTGTAAAAATATGCTCTGATTCAGTTTGATGGAAAATCAATCTGAAGTCTGGAAATAAGTCTCCTCCAAAATATGCAGAGAGAGAGTTTTTTTAAATTTTTTTTTGCTCTCAGGCTCTGGCCAAAGCTTAATGCCCCACCAGCAGCGCTGGGTCCCCATCCTCAGCCACAGCCCGAGATCAGAGCGAGGATGAGAGCATCCCTCGGGCTCAGAGCGAGGATGAGAGCATCCCTTGGGCTGCGGCTCCCTCCATTGCAAGTCTGTTCTTCTGGAAGTGCACACCAAAACTCGGGTTCTTTTTCCTGTTTGAAATGAAAGGTTTGGGGATGTTGCAGTCTTTTTCCAACAAACGCCAGAGCCCCGTGTCTGGAGCACACCCATCGAGATTTTCTCTGCAGCAGACTTAAAGGCAGGTTTTTTTGAGGTTTTCAGGGGGGATGGCAAACCAGGATGGCCAGGGTTCTCTCCACTGTATTTTCAGGAGAGGAATTTTTCTGCTGCCTTAGCAGCTAATCAATGAGCTCCTATAAATCGCTAATCACTTTGTTAGTAGATTCAGAAGCAGCACTGGAAAATTTTTAACGTTAGTGATTTATGAACCAGCTTCCTAAGTCCAAGTGGTTATTACAGCTGCGGAGTGCTCGCACCAACACGGGGCTCACGGACGGAAAGGCATTTGATGTGACTGATAGTCAATAGCCAGTGGTCAGCACGAGCACGCTCTAATTGAACCGTTTATATTTATGGGTATTTCAACAAAGCTTCTACCCAGCTATCAAAACATAAAACATATTCTCACAACTCCAGACTTCTTGCTTTCCTTTAGACATTATTAGAAAACTGACATCACAAGCTAATTTGGGAAAAGCAAGGAAAACAACGTACCCAGTACTCTGCTTTTCCTTCTCTATTTTATTTACCCAGATCCTGCTAGCAGGGCTAAAACCAAGGGACGTTCCTTCCAAAAGAAAAGCCCAAAGCTCAGAAATAGCCCCCCGCCTCCTGCACTGGCCCACGGACGGGAGGGTATCTCACGCGCTGAGCTTTTCTGGTGCACATGAGTCATCAGACCTCAGTCTTTATGGACTTCAGAGGCATTGCGGGCGTCCAGCGCTTCCCAAATCATCAAAATAACACACTGCCTTACATCAGGCTTGAAGCTCGAGCTCCGCTGTTCCATAAGCACTCAGGTCAACATTCGGAGGCATAATAACGGCAGCAAGGTTTTATCGCGTTCCAGTATTAACTGGAGCACATCTTCTGAAAGCAGCAGGGGGAAGTCACTTGAGTGGGTTCTTTGGTTCATTCGCCATCACTCCTTAGTGACAATTTAAGCAATTCCACCAAGTCTAACTCACTCCAGTCTATTTTCTTCCTTTACAAAAAACCCCAGTTTTGAGCAAGTTTCATAAAAAGTTACTGTTGCTCTTTGCAAAGATGTGATTAAATTTTGCTTCTTGTCTCCGTATTTACTGTATGTTAGCCTTGAACTTGAAAAGCTGAAAAAAAGGTGAAGAAACTGAGAAAGTGTTGCGGTTACAAATTTAAACAAATCCAGGACGGCTGGAAATAAAAAAAATCCCAACCTGCTGCAAGGAAGTGTTTGTCTGTGTACACAATATGTTGCTGATATTCACTGAATGGCAAATATCTGTGTTATGTTTTCTTATTTATGCTCCTTTGCTCTTTATGATTTTGTTTTCATAAGAACCACAACTACATTTCAGCAAATTTTAAAAAAGGCCAGACCTCATCAGACTGAATAAAGCTGCAGCAAACCGGCTGGTGGGAGTCACTCCCTGCGGCTCCGCAGCGAGCAGCCCAGGGATGCTGAGCCTCAGGGATGCCTCAGGGATGCTGAGCCACTTCCACCCATGCACCCACCGCCATCCCCTGCACCCCAAGGAGCCTGCCACCGGAGCTCTCCTTCGCTGAAAGCAGTCTGGGTGTTTCCTGTTCCCACACCTCCCCGGGACACCAGCAGGGAATATCTCACAGGCACACATCCACTTTTATCACAGCAAACCCCTCCTCTGATCAGCCTCCCAACACAGCGCTGGGGGACCTGTGGACCTGCTGCTCCTGGAAAACATCCAGCTCCAGGCTGCAGTTTACAACACATTGATTTTTTCTTATTTTTTTTCCCCCTAAATGCCAGCCCTCCGTGGCTAATCCTTTAGTCATTACAGTCTCTTTCTGGATCACAGAGCAGCAGCAGCAGTGCAAGGTCCAAGGTGAGGTTCAGCCTGCAGCCCGTACCGTGGATCCTGCAGCAGCGGCAGTGGTGGCGGCTGGGCACAGCAAGGACACGACCACAGCCTGCACCCGCGGCCAGACCCTCGCTTCACCGAACCCTGCGCCACTATTTCCATTGTCTCCCCGACATCTGTGCTGCACGGAGCGCACACAGCCCTCCCGCCAGCTTGGAGAGGGAGGGAAGACACAAACAAGTGGTGGCGGCTGGGCACAGCAAGGACACGACCACAGCCTGCACCCGCGGCCAGACCCTCGCTTCACCGAACCCTGCGCCACTATTTCCATTGTCTCCCCGACATCTGTGCTGCACGGAGCGCACACAGCCCTCCCGCCAGCTTGGAGAGGGAGGGAAGACACAAACACCCGACCAAAACCCACTCACCAACCTCTTCGGGCAGTGCTGATTGATCTCCTGAACTCCCAACCCCCTTCCACCGCGGAGACCTGCACGGACACGGGGCAGAGGGGTCAGGATCTCCCTTGGCAAGAGATCTGCCCAGCTGCTGTGACATTGTGACATTATTACAATGAGCTCAGAGTCCTATATCCAACCAACTTTTTTACAAAGTTTTGCTTCAGTTATCCATTAAGCTGGAAATCTAACAATCAGATGTCACACTATTGGTTTCTAATAAATAATAGCATTTTTCATGTAGGGAATAACTCTTATCCAACCAACAATCTCTACAGGCTTTTCAGTCTGCCATGACAAGCTAGGAAAAAATCAACCACCACTCAAGTCTGACCAAAAAAGCTCAGAGCAGGGTCCTTCAGCCATGAATACGCTGGCAGACGCGGCCGATTGCAGCCCCACCACCTGCAGACAAGCATCGCTGTGAGAGAGAATTCTGCTTGGCAAGATGGACCGGAGTCACTGATGATGGCAATAATTACCTGGAAGCAGAAACATCTCCTGTCAACAGGACAGGCAGCTTGCATTATTCATTGCATTGGACTTCATTTTGTTATCTTTTGGGTTATTTCGATCGTCACTGATCTAAAACCACACAGAACCAACTACTAGGACATAGACCAGTGTCAGTTCAAAGCGAGAGGAAAACAGGGGATATTCCTCTTCCACGTCTAACCCATTTGGCAGCACAGCTGCAGGTGTCCCTGTGCAAGAGCATTCAGTTCCCTCAGTCACACCCCTGCCACACAATTCATCCATGAGTCAGTGGCACGTACATCACCGGGGGACCTGTTCGGTCTGTTCACGCATACAAAGTGACGGGCCACAGCTGGCTGCAGCGATCCCAAGTGGATCATCTTGTACAAAGCACAGCAGGGTTATCCCAGAGACACGTGTCCGGTGAGCGGCCATCAGAGCGCGCTCGCAGAGGGTACCACTGGGCATTCGCTTCCCTCCTGCACCGGCCCACCCCAGAGCATCCATCTGTTCACCCCAGGACAATCTGAAACCGACTTCACAAACAGCTCTGCACATCAGCCTCCTACCAGCAAGTGGAAAGCACACCCAGCCAGCGTCTTCTTGAATGAGTAAGGTGAGAGGGCCAAAAGGCACAGCTGTCCCTAGACATACATCCTTCCGGAGCAAGAGCTTTGTTCATTCATTTTTGGCTTTCAGAGCTACGGTGCCAGGAGCTTCTCTCAGTTGCCTTTGAACATCTGCGGGTGCTTGAGCTGCTCCACGTGCAGATGTGAACTGGCACAGGGCAAGGCTTAAGCAAATCAGACCAATTGTTCTGATTTTCTCAGGCTTGTTCAGACTTTGAAACACAGCCTTAGGAAGGGCAGGGACAGCCATCTGTCTAAATCCCCAGATTCTTTTCTGCTAGTGAACTTGGAGGAGCATTTGTCAACCCCTCTCCACCTGCTTGTTGCGGGAAAACATTTGGGTTAAACTGAAGGCTTGATGTACCTAACAAATTCTCCCTCACCGTGTCTTGGTGTAGCTGTCAGTACCCCCATCTTTTCCCTAGTTCTTTCACTCCAGATTGTGTGTGAATTTTCTCTCCCTTTCCTCCATCTGCACTACTTCTATATTTGCTCCTTTTTACCTAGTAGCTCTCCTCTCCCGCTGCTTTGTTTCTCCCCATCCCATCCCACTGCCGTGTCACTCGGTTTCTCCTCATCCCATCCCATCCCATCCTATCCCATCCCATCCCATCCCATCCCATCCCATCCCATCCCATCCCATCCATCATGTCACTCAGTCCCTAGCTGCTCTGCAGACACACGCACACAGCCTGCCATGGTGCTGACCTCTACTCTGAATCTTCAGACAACATCCATGTGCAGGACTGTCACCCGCAGTCCTGGCAATGCCGCGAGTCTGGAAGCAGGCAGGCAGAGCTGGTTTGTAGGTTATGGGAGGTGGTGAAAAAGAACATGCTGCTGCTGGGAAGTCAGGAATGGGGCCAGGCTACGAGAGGCTGAGCCAGCCCATGTGCTGTACCTCCCCTCACCCCCACCACCACCACAGCTACCAGATGTTCAAGTGAACATTTTTGAATCATCCCATCGTAAAGGTTGAAAACATCTCACAATGCTATTGCCCTTTTCAAAAATGAGAATGCTTGGAGATGAAGTTTTGCTTCAAGATCATCAAAACAACAGGAGGGGGTGGTGAGGGAAACCACAAAATGGTTCAAGTCAGAAATCCAACCTCAGCCAGGATATAATTTAAGTAAACTTCTTTGACATAAAAGAAACTGGAGGGAAACTAAATGCATAAGCAGAACCTCATCTCCTTTCCTCATCGCACTCTCAGAACCTCATCTCCTTTCCTCATCGTGCTCTCCACCTGTGAGCAGAAGCCCAGCTGTGGCTCCTGCCCACCCCCGTGCAGAAACTGTGTTTTACAGAACGGTTTAGTTACGGCCCCAGTGGATCAGCACAGCCTGTCTCCAAACCCTCCTTTGCATCGGCCTATTTGGACCTGGAGCAGAGCCCAGCCGCACTCCGAGGATTGCACTGTCATCCCGAGTGCCGGCTCTGCAGCCCATCTCGCCACCCACTCAGCAAACCAGCTGCAGCTTTGCCGTACTGGGTGGTTTTTGCGTGCCCTGAATTTCGGGAAAACCTCCTCTACAGAGAACTTGACTATTCCATTAGCCTTAATAGCACCTACATTTGAACAAGGGGAGAAGGCATCATACAATATTAATCGTGCAATTTTGTTAACAGCACACGCCATACCCGTGCGAGTAGCTGCACAGTTTACACCCCCTTCGGTCCATCTGATCTACCTTCAAAAGGATTTGACATGAAGAATGTTCTTTATCTTCATGCCAACCACAGGCATTTACCTTCTAGGTAGTATCTGGAGCATACAATGTAGTTGGTGTATCAAAGAAATGTTCCTCCCTCTACTCTTCCTCCTCTGGAGATGATTCTCCTTCCCCAGCCCCGCAGAGCCTCTCGGCTTCACAGGAGCTGCTGGACGGCTCGGCAAAGACCACCTCTGCCTAACCAGTTGTGTGTTTCACCTCCCGTGTTTAGGCCCATTAACCTGATCGCTACAGCTTGATGAATTAATGTTTATATAGACACAGTTGGCAGCTTCTAATTAAATAATTATGGCTAAGCAGCTGCCGAGAAGTTGTAATGTTCCACTGGAAAACCAGATGTCAATTTTATTGTTCCTCAAAGTTTCAAATGGAATAATTTTGGGACATTTGGGAAGGGGTTTCTCTGGCTCCAGGTGAACTCTGTCGATATCGTTCCTGCTCTCAGGTGGACTGGCTGCAGCCAGACCTCCAGCACGCGGCCAGAGACCCTCTGCAGCCCAGCCACGGCTCTATCGCAGCGAGCAGCAAATGGCCCAGAGCATAACAGACCCGTCTGGATCGAGAGAAAAGAGAGGGATCTGGCATCACTGTTATTGCTATAGCTTGTAAGTAGGGAAGGACCCTTTGAAAAATCCATCTCTAGAACTGTATCAGTGTCAAAAATCCACAAAACCGAGACGAGCCAAATGCAAAGCCTGTTGAACTGGATCAGAGTCTTTCCAGGAACTTTAATTGGATTTGGCTTTCCCTGCATTGGTGAGAGAAGATTTTGTGACACCTGTTATAGGCTTTCACTCTCCAAAATTTGTAAGATAGCTCTCATCTCAGTACCTAACCCTAGCTGCACTGATGAGGAAGCAACAAGCAATCCCTGAAGGTAAAAATGTGAGTAATACGAAAATGAGGAGTCTGTGTTTGTTAATTTGTGCAAAACCTACCTCCATCCTCTCTTCAATTAGCAAACCATTGTGCCTATAAAAAACTTAGTTTTTCCTGATTTTAAATATAAATGCAAACACAATTTATTCTAATCCATTCCTTAAACTACATTAATTCTTCTCCTGTACTTGTACAGGACATAATGATTTCAAACACAAGAAGCCTAATAACAGAAATCATCCATCCCCGTCAGAATACAAGTGCATATCCATGACCTTAGAACCATTTTGCTAAGAAATCCAGCTAGAAAACTAATTTGAAGTAAATCTATGCATGTCAAAAATGCAGATGGCTTGTCAGGACGCTCACTTCAGCATCATTACATAAGCAGACCAGGGCTGCCTGTTGAGCCCACGGGAGGAGATGGCGCTGAGTCTGGTATTACACACAAACTATTCACTTCCTGACACATCCTTCATCTAAAACTTTTGTCAGCTCTCCACGTCACCGACCCTGCTAACGGTAAGCACTGTGCACAGCGCCGCAGGGCTGCCGGCAAAGCACCGTCCTGCTCTAAACCCTCTGCCCAGAGCAGCAGCTGGCTAAAGCCCATTTCTGCAAACGGACCGGGGAAGTGCTCCATCCTTCACCCTCTTGAAATGAAAATGGAGGCAGACAGCCTCGTGAACCTCTAGAATATTTAAGCACAGCAGTTGTGGAATGATTTTCTGATACAGAATTACAGAATCAAAATTACCCTCGTGTTACCCTTGGTAACGGTGCCTCTACCTGAAAATCAGCTCAGAAAGTTAATGAGCCTGCTCGAGCTATCAGCTGAAATTACCACAGCGGTATGTGATCCGATGTGATTGCGGTAAGCAGGGCAGACACTTCTCATTACGAGGATAGTTTGTTTTTCATAGGCATGTTGCATAACAAGGCACAGCAACTTGCCTCTCTCTGCCCTGAGCCCTCATTTCCGAGCACATCCGCCAGCTCCGAGGAGGCCTCCTGTTGAAGAGCAGCCAGGGGGACGGGATTTTGTTTTCCCTTCCCTGCGTGTAAGTGTGTCAGGTTTGCTGACAGATGGCTTGGCTGGCTGTGCTTGACTATTATCAAGCAGCTATTACCTTTGCAAATGGAATCCCATTTGAAGATTTTCTGTAATTAAATCTGCAGTGTGTTTGCAAGGCTCACATCGCATCCCGCAGGCAGCGGGCAGCGTGCGAGGCAGTCTGATGGCTGCTGTGCAGAGCGGAGCCAGCAGCATCCCCCAGCCCCAGGGCGCGTTCGGCAGGCTGTGCCGCCACCTAGCCAAGACCGAGCCGGGGACTCCAGCCTCGCCTTACCTTCGGAGAGCTTACATCGAAGCCTAACCCCCAGATCTAAATAAAGCCTCAGCCTGCGGCAAGCACAAGGAAATTTGCACTCTTTGTGCTTTGAGAGTCAACGGAAGAGAGCAGCTTAAAACACATAGTTACATTTCCCTCAGAAATGTCTTGTACTTACGGTAGAAGACATATTCGGTGTAGCTGGACCAGACCTTGTCGTCTGTGTACTGGTTGACAAAGGAAGCTGTCACCGAGGAGTTACAGGCCACCATGTGGAATCCACACTCGGACAACATGTCGAAAGCCCTCTCCAGGTGCTTGAACTTGAGATAAAACCTGGAGGTGTACCTTTCTGGAGCCCTGTCTGGGTCTCTGCTTTCATTCAAACTTTCTCCAAAGACCTCTTTGACCAGAGCAATCCTTCCACAAACCAAAATCCTTGGGACCCTCCTGAATTTGGCATCGGCTTGGCTCTCCCTGCCAATAGTGCACGACCCCCGGTACCCGATGGTAATGAATCCCCACTTCCGATCGGGGGGTAGGAGCGATGAAGGTGGGCATATTCTCGTGTCACTGCCTTGGGAGACCTCTTCATAGTCACTGTGGCAATAATCATCGGGGCTTTGCTTGCTGTCATCGGGAGTCAGGAGTTTGACCAAGTCCGGGAGCTGGAAGTACTCAGCCTCCCTCTTGAGCCTTCCCTTCTCTGGGAAGTGGTCAGGCAGAACCACTTGCTTGTCCCTGAGATAGTCCAGAATATAGCGGAAAAGGAAACCATCTCTGTCGATAAAAAATCTTCCCTTGGAGTCCTTGGCCAGATCGTTGGCTGTGTCTCTCTTTGGGGTGAACATTTTCCACAGCAGGGAGTGAGGGGTGCCAACCAAGGTGGAGTGGCGAGTGAAGTAAACCTGGCCACCCACGTTGAGCTCCACTACCTCTGGGAAGGAGTGCAGCCCCGTCCCCTGCTCCCGAGGAGGAAGGTAAGTCCTGCAGTTGCCACTCAGAGCCATTGTACTGTAAAACAGAAATCAGCAGCACGGAGCAGCAGGACTATCAATCACATCAAACTGTAGAATAAGGCTCCCAACATTCAGGAGAAACAGAGGGGAAAGGGGAAGTGAGAACAGAAAAATTGTCAAAAGGTTTGTCTAAAAAAAATCTGTCCATGAGTGACAGTGTGGCAGAAGTGGCTTATACCCTGAGCCACAGAGGCTGGAGAGCGATCGCTTCATGAAATGCAATCACATCACTAGATCTTCCAACAAAGCCATCAGAATCAAGGTCAAGCCAAGCCTATGGTCAGTCACAGGTCTGTCAAAAGGGAGAACAAAACAAGACACAAATTATTCTTTTAAGCATCGCAGAAGCTGCAGCAGAGGAAAGCAGAGCAGTTTAGAAAGCCAAGCTAGATCCCCTGCTAAATAGGTCTATTTTTTTGCAAGTTCTGTGCTTCTTTTTTTTTTTTCCCCCCCACAAGTACTAATCAATGAAAGGACTACATATGACTCCACCGTTTAAAAGGAAATACATACTTCATCTTTACAGAAACATCTAATTGAGACATGCACATGAGGGAACAAGAAGAGCGAGACTTACCTTGGTTACAGTTAATGCATAGCTCTTGCAACATTTCGAGACACTCAGAACACACACACAGGCACACCGAGCCCAGTGAGTACAAAATCCGATCCCAGCGAGGGAGAGCAAAGGCAAGAAAAGTGCTCTTAGCAACATCCACGTAGACCTCCAGAGTTACACCGAGTCACAGCAAACTTAACCGTGGCAGGCGAGGCGACAAACCAACACAGACAGCACGATGGAGGAGAGGAAAGGAAAAAACCCCAAGCCCCCAACAAAACCCCGAGCAGATCCGACGGGGCTCGGTGCGAGCGGGGCTGGCTCGGATGACTTGCAGAAACCCCGCCGCCTGCGCTAAGGGCTGCCGCG